>NC_087455.1:37594290-37894290 GCF_036321535.1 Camelus dromedarius
TCCTCACCCTTTATGTAGTTCTACTATAATCTTACACTAGCGTAAGTTTACTTGTCTTTTACCCCACTGAACCAGGGGTATTTGGCCTCAGATGCTTCCTGGCACAGAACATCTGCTGAATAAATATCTCAAAATAATTAATATGATTGTTTGCCCAGTCCATTTGGGCAAGGTACCTTCTGTACCATGTTTAATGTATCTCATCACGCTTGAACAAAAATAAATCGGTCTCATTCCGCTTTATACATTCATCAAAGGAGCTTCTGAATAAGGACCCAGAGCAAAATTTTTTTCTCAGATACAATTACCAAAAACAGCTATGCACCTCCTAAAATTCATTTGTTTGTGAATTTACAAACAATTGTTTATAATACTGTGAATCTGGAAACCATTTGTATTTCCCTCTTTGCTCCATTACTAAGAGAAATTCGTAGCCAAACGTGTGGATCATTTCTAAAAATTATACAGAAAGTTATGAAAGGGTTTTTGTGTATAAATCTTGGCTCTTGTTTCATTTTCTAACATTACCTTCTCTTTTAACAGATGTTCTCATAATTTTATCTTTTCTATATTTATATGATTTTGTAACAGATACTAACTTTTAAAAGGTATAAAATTAATAAATAATATTGAGCTATTTCTCCCAAATCAAAATGCCCCATTTTTGATATTTAAGCCTCCTTATGCTAATTCTGCCAAGCAGAAGGTTGTCCTGGCGAATCCCACGTTTTAGATTGGGACCTCCAAGGGCTCACCTCAGGAGTTAGGGTGAGCAGAAATAGCCCAGCTCTCATAAGGACTGAAGCTCAGCTTGAATCATTTCAATCCCTGATTGGATTAAGGGGATCTGGTATTGCTTTTGTGCCGAGCTATTTGCCAGAAATGAATGTAAATCTCATTTGGAATGAAAATAACTATCTTAGGCATCAAAATACCTCTATAATTTTTTAAATACAACGACTGGCACTGAATTTAAAAGATCAGGCACATAGAAACAAACATAAGGTACATGATTGAAACCAAAGAAAACAATCGTCAATGTAACAGATTCACAGACCATCCAGATGGTGAAATTTCAGGCACAGACACAGAATGTTTAAAGTACAAACAATACCAGTGTTTGATGGGGTTTATATCATATGTAAGGGTAAAATGTATGGCAATAATAGCACACTGTATAGCAAGGGTATAAATCAAAGTATTATTTAGAAGGTTCTTACCTTATAGGGAAATATTGTAATATTCATTCAAAACAGAGTGTTGTAAATTAAAAATTCATATTGAAATAACTGGAAAAACTACTAAAAGTTAAAGAGCTGTAGGTAAAAATTCAAAGGAGGAGGAAAAATGGAACACTTAAACATTTGTTCATCAAAAAGAAGACAAGCTGGGAATAAAAGAATATCAAAGCAGCAGAAATAGAAAACAGTAAGCAAGACAATTTTGTTAAACCCAACCAAACTGGTAAACATATTAAAGGTAAATTGACTAGATAGATAGTCCAGTCAAAAAGCAGAGATAAATTAGGGCAGGGGCAAAGACATCCAGGAAATACTTTATGAATGGCAGAATTCTGGTTTCGTATGAAATAAATTCAATACTGTGGAGGGCAAAGTTTCAAGAATCAATAAACATTAAAAAGCTGATAGTCGTGGTGCTGTTTTAATACAGTCAAAGGGACAAGCATTGTAGATGTAGTATACTTCATAACTTCAGTTTTCAGTCTTTTAAAAAATGTGAATTTTCATTATGAATAGTGTTTATGTTTTGAAGTATTTCAAACTGCTTAGCATATATAAAGTAGGGAAGTTGTAAAATTTGTTCCAGTTATATTTTCCAACTTTTAATCAGGTGGCAGAAAGTTCACTTATGTATAGAAAACCACGCTTTCAGAAGCAGGTTCTGGGATCTGACTAAGGCCCAGAATGCTATAGGATAGACCGTAACCTAAGGGTTAAAAGCAGCACCATTGCCAGGCAGTCTGAGACCCCTGAGATGTAGCTCTCCCATCTGCAGGAGTCCCAAATCCACGAGGCTTACACCCCATGAAGAGGGTGGAGCCATAGCATGAGGGTAAGGACTTCAGGTAAGAAGTAACAGAAATTTGGCCTCTCAGTGGATCAGGGACTTTGCTGTCCTCTTAAGGAGGATAATGGAGATGTGAATGTCAATTCATTTACAATGGCATGTGTCATTATCAGTCTGAATTTTTTAAAAAGGGATCCATTAGTCATTGTTCTGCTTAGCTATCTGAGTTTCAGTGTAATGCAAAAACTAAGACTGGTATCTTTGGTCTTAGATATCTGAGCTCAGATACTGATTAAATATGTGTGACAAATTGTATTTCTCAAAGATAGCTATAATAGTAACTCCCATCCTATGTTTTGTAAATATTTCAACAAGAAGCAGAGTCTGATTCTCCAGTTCCTGAATCTGGGCAGGTCCTGTGACTGCTCTGACCAGTGGAGTGAGGTAGAAATGATGCTCTGTCAGTTTCAGTCATGTCCCTTAACTGGCTGAGCATCCCCGCCTCCTGTCTTTTGGAAGCCAGCTTCCATTTAAGGAATGCAAATACTCTGAGACCACCATGCTGTGAGAAACCTAAGCCATGTAGACAGGCCATGGAGGAAGAGAGACCATGTGGAGACCAGGTCAAGGAGACTAGGGTGCCAGACATGTATGAAGAAACCCTCTTGAAAGTGGCCCCTCCAGCACCAGCTGCCGTAGCTGATACCACATGAATCAAAGACAAAACATCCAGCCAGACTCTTCCTGAATTCCTGACCTCAAAAACATGAGCACAAAAATACCATTGTTTCAAGTACAAAGTTTAGAGACGGTTTGTTATGCAGCAAAAGGTTATCAAAACCATGTGTGATCTTGGGTGAGCTGTTTAACTCTTCTGAACTGCAACACTGTGGTCAAGTCAACATGAATTCTAACTTCACAGTCATCACCAACATTATCATCATCTTAGCTCTTGAAAGGTGGAAAACAATTTTTAGAGTACTGTTTGTAAATGTACCTTCATGGTTATAGTTGCTGGGGGTTAGAATTTTGTATTGAAATCCTTATTCTGTCAATTACCAGTCGTGACATCAGGCAAGTCACAGAATTTCTCTGACTCAATATACTTGCCTGATTTTACATAAGGATTTTAATAAGGAGACTATGGTGTCTACTTACTGGATTGTGACGAGGGTGTTTATTTATTTAGTGGTAGTGACAGTGAAAGTGAGATTGCCTCGCTGAACAGATTTTTAAGCACACAGAACATCATGGTCGACAGCAGGTACAGTGTGGTGCAGGAGAGCTCCAGAGCTCACTGGGAGCGGGGCACTACCAATCAAAGGGCAGAAAGCGAAGCATGATGGTAGTTTAAGGACATAATACATCTTATTAAATCATGTCTTGACATCTTAAACATTTCTAGCTTGGGAGTGCCTGTCCCTCCCTAGGCTTGCCAATGCTTAGAGATCGCAAAGGACTTAGTGAGGAGCATGCCTCTCATATGCAGACTCACCAGTCCGGAACCACACCTCTTCCATCTGGCCCATACTCTCCAGGGAGCTCCATACTCTCCTCTGCCTTGATTATACCAGGACCAGGTACCAGACAACGAAGGTCCTGTAGCTTAGAGCCTGCTGAGATCATTAAAGCTAGCAAATCCTGAACTGTTCATACTGCCCTGGTTTGCGTTTCCCGCAGCAGCCCCAGTAAAAGCACTGGCCTGAACCTACCACTCCTGCTTCTGCTTCCTGATCTCCAAACCTGCTTTCCTCCTGCGGCCCTGCTCTGTGAGCTGCGTCTCTGGTTTCCAGGGGAACTCTGGATGACGTTAAGCTTTTCTTTCTACGACATCGATCTCTCCATGTGGTCACTCAGTCATCTTTATAAATTAAGAGCCAGGAACAAAACGTGCATGTCAGATACTTAACACAGTACTTGATACGTTACCAACAGTTATTTCAATTAGAGATATAATTTGTGAAATAACTTCATAAAATTTCAAACACACTCGTTTGAAACTCACTTGTTTTCAAAATAATAGCTGAACTTATGTTGAAATCAGTTTTGCATTTTCCTATGATCAGTTTTCTTTAGATGCATTTCAGGTAGAATTGTAAATTGTGAATTGATATCTTGACCCCTAAAATACTGAGTATTCAAATGTCCTTTGTGCTCATATATTGCTGTATAGGTTTAAAATGGTCCCAATCAAATTACCTCAGTTTGACCTAACAATTCTCCAGTGATATGTCAGGGCAAAATTACTCACCAAATTTATAGATGACAAAACTAAGCCAAAAAGTCCTATAACTAGAGTGTGAGAGGACGAATTAGCATGTTCTCATTCTGCTTCTTCACCATTACTCATTAGAGGAATGAGAACTTTCTTCCCTCTTCTACCCACACGAATTCTACCTACTCTATGTCCACTTCAGATGTTATCTCATTACTGTATTCTCCTGTGATGGTCCCCAATTTAGAAGAGATCTTCCAAAGACAAATGAATATATATATATATTTCTGTGACATAGAATACAGGCTCGTGGTTGCCAGGGCGGAGATGGTGGGAAGGGATAAACTGGGAGTTTGAGATTTGCGGATACTGACTGGTATATATAAAATAGATAAACAAGTTTATACTGTAGAGCACAGGGAAATACACTCAAGATCTTGTAGTACCTCACGGTGAAAAAGAATAAGAAAATAAATATATATATATATTCATGTATGACTGAAGCATTGTGCTGTACACCAGAAATTGACACATTGTAAACTGACTATACCTCAATAAAAAAAAAAAAAAGAAGAGATTTTCCTTCTGAACTTATATACTTTGTTTGTTACGTATGCTTATACCCCTCACAGCGTTCAACATTGTATGGTAGATACACATCTGTGTTGATAAATGCTTGGGGGACATGCAGGAGTGAAAGAAACAAGACTCCTCTCCCTTTAAGGCTGTGAACTCTGAGGAGGTGAGAGCCACCGGAGCTTCTTTCCCTGCTTTTCGGTTAGCACCTAGCACGAGGTAAGTATCCACCGAATACATATACTGAAAGAGTAAATGAAGGAGTGATTGTGCAATGAATGGAGCACAGGATTTAAATTCTAAGCATAAAAATGTCAAAAGTAAGTTCCAAGGAAGAAGTGGTCCAGAAACGTGTGTATAAAATTCTGAGAGATCTCTCAGTATGAGTCAGTGGTCTGAGTTGATGAATAAAAGCCGGCCCTGGATGGGGTCAGCCAGCTAGAGTGTCAGTGAAGTTGCGGGGCATCTCTGGGAGCTGCCGGGGATGAAGACTGCTGGGATCAAAAAGTAAGCAAAGTGTTTGGAGGTGTAAACATGATACCTAACACAATGCGGGGGGTGGGGTGGGGGGCAGTATCCAGAACCAGGACCATGAAGAGGATTTAGTTCAGAGGTTAGAGTGATATTCAGAGGAGCAAACCCACTTTAACACGAACCCTCCCATAAACTGTTACAATCATGTTCTAACTATGTAATGTATGGCTTAGGGTGATGAGGACCCTAAATTCCTTTTTATTTTCAACCATGTCTTGCTCTAATTAGAATCTCAACTACTATTTGAATGAATGAATGAATGAATGAGTGAATGAATAAATAATGGAAAAAAACCTTGATTTGGGGACAACTATAATTGTTTAAAAAAAAAAGAAACTTTGCAGGATTAATCAGAGGATAGGGGCTATGAAACACTAACAGTACAAAAAAGAATTTATGAGCTACATGTCTGCGATGCCACCTGCAATAAAGTAACATCTATATAGATGACTTTTTAGAAGCAGAGAAAGAAATTAGCCTCCAGTGGAGAAACTGGATATGAGGTTCTATATGAAAATTTATGATGAATTTTAAATCTGTCTGAATTCAAGCAATAGTTGTACACATAGGGATTCAAACTAAGAAAATAGTTTCATGAAGGTGGATTCTAATGGTAGCATTTTTATAATTAAAGTAATTGAATAATCTAAATACTCAATAGATTTGTTACCTAAATTATAATATATGCAAAAAATTAAATGTGATGCAGTAAAATAATTATATTATGCAAGTATATTTAAGAGTTGGTCATTATTTATGTTTGAGTGATAAAATGGTTACAATATTATATTATATTATATATGTATTGTAGTCATGGTTATCTCTGATTCATAGATTCATGAATAGTGGTTTTTTGGTTCTTTTTTGAATCCACATTTTCTAATCCTTCTACAATGAACACATAGTACTTAAAGTTTAAAAGAACAATAGTTCAGATTGGGTTATGCTGCAGGATTCAAGATGAGATATGCTTTTTGTTTCTAGGATTCATAAAGTAAAGCAATATTAAAAATTAGCCTTTAAAGATGATGGAAAAACACAAACTAATTTGAGTTAAATATTTGATGATCCAAATGCAAGGCTCCCTAGCATTACATTGTTAGGACTTGAGTTAGAAATGAAATTTAATTTGATGACTGTTTTTCTTTAGCCATATATTTTTGATACTTGAAGGAAATATATCAGAAATAAATGCATGGTGTGGAGGGAAGTGATACAAAAGGAATATAGAATATTTAAATCCTTACAAGAAAGTAAACATATTTCTGTTCAAGGCTCAGGAATGCTATTAGGTACACTGTATACAGGCATTGGAATCAGCATTTTCTCAGTGTGCACTTGAGCTCGCTATTTTATAAACATTGCCTTATTTAATTCTTACAACAACTTTGCAGGTGGATATTTTCCTTTCTACTTCCTGGAGGAGGAGAATAAAGCCCAGAGAGATTACTTAACCTGGGAAAGGTCACATGGACTGTGAGTGGCAAAATCAACCAGCAGACCTGTATCTGTCTGATTCCAAGCCTTCTGAGCATTTGCTATGTCTCCACAGGTAACTGATTGTCTCCTTGGAACACTGTTACAATGGGTTTTACATTCTGGAACAAGAGATATGACTTTTAAATAAATAGCCCAAAACATCACTAATTAACTGTAAATTAGATATCAGTATATTGTATCATATAAAGCTCTGTTATTTATATGGAACCTACTGTTAATTTGAATATAATTGTATTTAAATTATATGACCCCAGGTCACATCTTTTCTTAATACATTCAAATTTATATTTTATTCCATTATACAAAGTCTTTATTTTTGCTCTATTCACAGGCTACACTAGCAAAGATGCAACATTAAAAATTAAGAACATAAGAAAGGCTGCAGAATTCAGATTTTATTTCTATGCTTCTGTCAAATTTAACTTTTTAACTTAAAACCTCAAGCTAAAACATGATATTCAGAAATAACCTTTTTTTTCTCCTGCATTTCCTCTGAAACAGCAAAAATGTTTGGTTTCGTTACAACATAAACTATATATCCTATTTTATATTTAGAAACTACAATGACATAGTCTTGTCAATGTCTTGTAAAATGTCATGTAAAATCACAATGTCGTCTATTCCCTGTTATATACATATAATTAAAATCACCTACAAAACATCTTGTAAACATCTTGATCAGTGGGAGATAAAGTCCAGTAAATATACTCAGGGTACATGTCCATGGTTGTAGGATTTGTAGAATCTGAACTTCAATCTCGGCAGGTAGGATTTTGTCTACAGCTACAGCAGCAACACAGGAGGGAGTATCTACTCACACCCAGGGTACAGTCAAAAAGAATCGGTGTTTCTTGTGTTTCCCACTGCATGATCAGGTGATCACCTACATCACTATCACCTGCACTATTGGCAAAGTGTATACTAAGGAATCATACCCCAGTCTGTCACCCATACAAGCCCCTGAGAGCTAAAGAATCCTGGCCTTGATTTATCTCTGTGTTTGTTTCAAAAGCACCTCTGGTATTTGACAGAGATGTTTTGCAGCTGCGCTTTAAGAGATATGCAGCGGCTAGCCACCCCCAGCCAGCTCCAACTTGACCACAGGAACACACCTGTGCAGATGAGACCTGGAGGTGTCCTAAGGTTACCTTTGCTTCATTACCATGATAAGATCTTCACCCAAGGTGGAGAGATTTGTACTCTGCTGAGTGCAACTCCTGCCTTGTGCAAAGCATGGAAGATGACTGCGCATGCCCCAGCTGCCCCCGCTGCTGCCCCTGGAAATCTCCACATTTTTCCTAGAGCCCTAATGACATGTCTACTACCTACCGCTTAAAATTCCATTACTCTCTTCCCTTCAGGGAGAAGATGCTTCTGGAGCACGGGCTCGCCCTTCTCCATTCCTTGATCAATGAATAAAGTTTCTGCTCTGCTATACTGAACCTGGTTTCATTTGATTGGCATTTGTGACTCAGAGCAAAGAACCCGTTGAGGGGTCACTGACCCACTGGGGATGGGTAATAGAACTGAATCTCTGAGGACCACAAAGCTAACACTTTCAAAAGCCAAAAATCATTGTTAGGTCTCTAACATGTAACAGCGCTGCTCTGAGAACCGCATTCTTTCCGAAGACGCCAAGCAGAAAGTTCTGTCCATGACTGCAACAAACTTCATGACCAGAACGCCCAAGAAACTTATATTTCAACGTTTTGGACTTTGAAGAAAGGATATCCAATATTGAAATTCACTTCTTGATTAGTTAACAAAAAACTCTTTCTTAGAACATAAAATATTTCTTATCTCAAAAAAGTAACCAAGAAAGGCCAAGATACAGCCAGTAACTCCCTATTCTACTGTTTCCTAAATCAACTCAATTGCTCTCCTAACATGTGCTAAGAGCTAGTGTTCCTTCTGACAAACCAAATGCCAAATTAGCATGCACACTGCACAGTGACACAGGGTGGAATAATGAGTTCCCGTTAACGCTTGCTTCTCAATTTCTGTATTTTTTTAATTCTCTCATAACCTGCGTTCATGGTCACCACTGTATATTCATGCTCTCTGATAAGCTGGTGCTTCTGGGTATTCAAACTCTGCAGTAAAGGCTGCTCATGCCAAGGCATCTGGACCTTCCATTGTGTTTGATGACATAGGGCTTGTCATTAAACTTTCCAAATAACTCCCCAGGGTAATTCCCTTCATGGTTCCGATGGCTTCTTGAGTGAGCAAGATCACTTCAAGTTTCTGTGGATGAGGTGTGTTCCAGAACCTCTCTGCAACTGACACCAAATTTCTGAGTGTGACATTAGTGAGACAAAGTTTCACTCTCTTTTCTACTAGATCAAGTGTCAGCCAAGTTCGGCCTGTAGGCCAAATCTGGCCAGTCACCCGGTTTTGGAAATTAAGTTTCATTGGGTCACAGTCACGATTTTTTTATTCACTGCATACTGTGAATGACAGCTTGTATGGGATAATGATAGAGCTGAGTAGTTGTGACAGCATAAAACGTTCATTATCTGGCCCTTTGATGTAAGTCAAAGTCCTGTTTCCTTAAATATGAGGTCTCACCACTTTCACAAGACTGGGCAATCCCCAGCTGATACTGAGAAGATTGTCAAGTGCCTGTTAAACTCGCCAAGACCATCAACATTCTGCTTTAAAACATTTACTTCCCCTACACAGGGTTCATGGACTTGAATATTTTCTCAGTGGTTTTGATGACTGCGTCCCATGGATGGCTGAACACTTCTCTGAGCTCCAAAGATTCATCTATGCAAGCCCAGAAGGCAGAGTGGTCAACCTGAAGCTCACGTTCTGGAGTCACCCACCCATTTATCACAGATCTGGGCGTGCCACTCCAAGAATCGAGCCCACTGCAGGGCCCATCACCCACCCAGCCTAAGGGAGTGAAGATGCTGCTGTGGAAGTTCATGTTACCTTCTTTCTTCCCATTTAAAATGTCCCTGCAGCAAATACAGCTATTCAAGTTGTCACTGTATTAGTCAGTTTTCATTAGGTTATACTGCAGTAACAAAAACTCCCAAATCTTAGTGCCTACCACAACAAAGATTAACTTCTTGCTTATGTTACAAAACAGCTAAGGATTGTCTCAGAGTCTGCCCCAAATGTCTTCTTTGTTTCAGAATTCAGGCTGAAGGAGCAGTGCTTTTCTTTTTTTTCCTTTGGTACATGGCATCCCAGGGACAGAGGGAAAGGAGAGAGATGTCAAAGCTATGGGATGGCTCTTAAAACTTCTGCTGAGACATTCCATATGTTTCTCCCATTCATATTCCACTGACCAACGCCAGTCGAGTGCTCAGGCATGGTATTGTTGGAATGGGGAAGGATATTCTTCCAGTAGAGGAGGCATACATTCCACGGCAATGGACAGGGAAGGCAGAGAAAATTTGGGAATAACACAGTTTACGATATATTCTTTGTTTAAAAGTGGAATGTCTCTGATTTCTTAAACTGTCATCTCATCAGGACCAGGAACTTAACTTGGGCTTTGACAACTCTAAATACATGAATCCAATCTGGATAAATGCTGTATTTCCCATCCTTTGATGAGCTAAACAGCTGTAGAGCCCTGTCTTGCCTGGTAGCCACACTGATCTTGAAACTACAACTAAAATGTTTTCTTGTCTCATTTTCAGTGCTACAAGTTCCTATTTAAAATTATAATCCTAAGTATAACATCATGTTTTGCTTCTGTTATTTTCAAAGATTTTTAATGAATTGGGAGAAATGGTACAAGTTATGATGATAAACTTAAAATCCTGTTTCCATATTCACATTCACCTACCCACCCCTGGAGGAAAAGAGAAGTTAAGTAGAACTCTTTGTGTCATTAATGACTTTTAAGGTAATGACTTTTGCACAAATCATTCTGGTAACTTGTTTCAGAATGGATTTAGAGCCAGTTTATTAGACGCAGGTAAAAAAATCAATGTCACATGGTATAGATATGGGCACATAACTTTATAGAACTACATTTTTTCTTTGTTCCATTTTTCCTTTTTTTTTTAATCTATTCACTCAGAAAGTATTTATTAGATAACTTCCTTGTGCCTGTCTCTGTGTAATCTCCGCTTCCTTGTTCTTTCAGGCTTCCTAAGACCTAACATGCTGGCCTGCACTGAGAGGCCCCAGAGAGAGGACC
Organism: Camelus dromedarius; assembly: GCF_036321535.1. Lineage (NCBI taxonomy): Eukaryota > Metazoa > Chordata > Mammalia > Artiodactyla > Camelidae > Camelus > Camelus dromedarius. The sequence continues at coordinate 37,605,306 of NC_087455.1, forward strand.
CCTGGGTAGCCTGGGCTGTGCTGCTGAAGGGAAGTCTGAGCAGGCTGACTGAGGCCAGGTCCTTTGACTGTTGCTTGCTTTTTATCTGCCTGCTGGTGCGGGTCACAGAAATCACCTGACATCTTTATCCTGCAGGGAAATCTTCTAAGCGCCCCAAATATGAAACTGGGATTGCAGACCCTATCAGCTGGGGGATCAGATGTACACTGCAAGGTTGTTAATTGCTTTAGGAGGATTCACTATGAGGACTTTACCTTTTTTTAATCTATTTATTTTTAAAATTGGTAATAGATGCCCATGGTACAAAAAATAAAAAGGACACCAAAGGAGTTTAGAGTAAAGGCTGAGTCTTGTATTCTTGGTGTCCAGCTACCCAGAAGCCCTTCCACAAAACAACCACACTTCTCATTTTCTTGTGTGCCCTTCCCAACATATCCTCTGTCCTTGTGTATGTTTTCCATTTGGATTTCCTTTTCTTTTTTTCTTTCCTTCATTTCTTCTCAAAAATAGTACCCTTTTTGCACTTCATATTATGTCTTTTTTTAATTGATTCTTTTTTTTTTAATTGAGGTATAGTCAGTTTACAATGTTGTGTCAATTTCTGGCGTACAGCACAATGCTTCGGTCATACATGAATATGCACATATTCATTTTCATATTCTTTTTCATGCTATGTCTTAGAGAGCTTTCCTTTCTCCTACATGAAGAGCTGCTTTGTTCATTCTGACTGTTGGAAAGACTAGTGTTAAGTGTGGAGACTAAGACTTAAAGCACTTGGGTTCAAATCCCAATTCCGTCACTTACTAGCTCTGAGCTTTTGGGCAAATTAACCTCTGTGTTCTCCCATTTCTTCATTGGGGTGTTATAATATTAAGCAATTTAATATATAAACAAAGCATTTAGAATCATCCTTGGGACCGTAAATGCTCAAAAAAGTCATTTGTTGTCATTATTTATTATATATTCCTGTGTATAGAAGTACTGTAATTTATTATCATTTTTCCTTTAATAGATATTTTGGTTATTTCCAATCTTTAAATATAATATACAGTGTTCAATGGATATTTACAAGGCTCTTTAAATAGACACCTCAGAACACTGGAATTATAGGGGCAGACAGGGATAGGGGATGAGAAACAAAATACTAATAATTTACTTTTATGTAGCATTTTATATCTTGAAAATAACACTTACTTGCATGATCTCATTTGAAACTTAGAACAACACAGTGACTTCATCTACTTCTCTCCGTCTTCACTGCCATCATCACCCTTCTGAAATTCTATTAGGAGACCCCTAGCACATAATACTGAATGTGGCACACCGTAGGTGGAAAATAAAATGTACTGAATGACTGAAGAAAAAATGAGTGAAGATGGGAAAATGTATATACGTAAGGGAGAAGAAAGTGGTAAGCTTTAATTACTAAGGTGTCATGGCTGGGAAGGGTCGAAGCCAGATCTCAAGTCTGTACTTCCTAACACCATCCTTTTGTTCTTCCAGTAAAACTTGACCACCTGCTGAATGCCTAGTGCGCAGGGTCACTGACAGTGGACGATCAGCAGAAGAGATGATACCCCTTCCCGCTCACTCCAGTCATTGGACAATAATATTCTCTTTACACAATTTTCTTTAAAAGAAACTTCTCCGTGAATGAATCTATACTTGTGTGTGTGTTACAAAGACTACTCTTTTATAATTCAGAAAACAGCCTCAAATCCAGACAACTTAATTATGTTTTCTTCAGTGCCTTTGAAAGAGAAATTCTAATATGTGATATTATATTGAGGGAAAAACTGATAATAAAAAGAAACTTAAAGTTTCTTTAAAATTTCACATAATTAAAATATGAAACGTGGTTGCCAAGGTAATTTCTGCTCAGTTGGATTTATTATTCATATTTGTAAGAGGTCTTAACAAAGCCTCATGGACAAGCAAGTGTGTCTTCAGCAAGTTATTTAAGGTATCAGAGGAGCTTGTGGCATTTCCAAAACATAAACAAGAGCACAGTCTGAATAATTATGACAGAACCACAGTATTGCTGATTATGTATTTCCTCCTGTCCGGGTTTCAATGGAATTACCTACACCCACTCATCACCCGGCAGCTCTGCACCAATGTAAACACAGGGGTGCTGGGGGAAGACGAAACTCTCCACGGTTCAGCCATTCCAGCGGAGCTTCTCAAGTGCTGCCCTTAAAAGATTTCCCTGACGTGAACTTATTCTCTACTCCAGCATTTTTCGAAGTACGACCTGTGGACCACCTGTGTCAGAATTACCCGGAGTAGTTCTTCAAAAGCTGAGCCCTGGTCCGTCCCTACCTCAGACCTACCGAAATCAAAGGATCAGTAAATGGAACCAGAGAAGTGGGGTTTTCATTAGCAGATGGAGTGGTTGCTAGCCACACATAAATTTGACAGCGACAACTCAGTGATTTAGGCAAATCACTCCCCATGTATTGTGTTATAAACGGGACCACTTTTCCAGGAAAAGATTTGAACTTCTAGGTCAACTCTGCAACATGATCTCTAAATCTCAGAAAATTATAGGAAGTTGCTTTGTCTAGCAGAATTTGATGTTCTTCATTAAAGCAATTTGTGGTCTAATTTTAGCTTCCAAAAGCCCAGAATATAAAAGCCAGAATTAGCCTTATGAAGGAAATTAATTGGTTGCATTGTTATCTTTGCCCTTATAGAGGGCAAAGAGTTTATTAACTGGAATTTAAAATACGAATAGCCATACAGAGCCAAAGTAACACAGTTAATGTTCACAATCGATACAGGGATTATGTTGATAGATATGTAAAATATACATTAGGCAAATTCTGAATTTATTTGCAAGGCAGTAAACAAGGGGAGCAAGATATAATGGATCGTAAGAGATAAATGCCCGTGAACTTCCTGCATGCCGCTCTGTAATAACCTGCCCTCTTTATATTTCTTTCTAGCACCTATATTATCAACTCTCTGGTGAGCTAAGAATCATAAATATTTTAAATTAAATAACAGAAAGATTCACAATGGGTCAGGACCAAAAAGATGTAAATGTACAAAGTAGAACTCATTTCTAGACTGCTGGGCAACTGCAGTACAGTGGGTGTAGATGACAGCTCTTTTCGTGCATAGACAAAGCTGTGACCTCAAACCTTGCATTCTTCAAGGTTAGTGCTCAGTGTTTTTACACACTGAAGATCAGGTTTCCCCTGTACTTTTAGGTGTACCAGGGTTCAGCTTGCTACTCTAGAGACAGAGGGAGTGCGGCCCTCCCAGCTACAGCTATCCCACACCCCGACACTCAAGTCTAAGTTTTAGGGAGATGTCTGGGCCCTCAGGTTGCTTAGGTCAAGGGAGGAGACCCCGTGTTTGCGGCCCCTGCCCCCATCCCCACTTCAGCCAGAGCATCTCCCCTTGCCTGCTTTGCACCCTGGACTTTGTCCACAGGTGCCATTTGAAGCGAGAGTCGTGCTGCTAACAAAAAACGTAGAGGAAATCACTGTCCAACAAGTCTGACAGGGGACTGAGAAATATGAGGAGACTTGGTGCTTTGTCCTCTGCTTCCCATTTTTATCCCCTCCCCGCTGGAGAAGTAATCCCATCTGACAGCTTCACAGTCACCTTCTCTCCGTAGATCGTCATTGCACCCACCTTCCATTTGTGAGCAAGTATCAAAGTGGAGGCTTAGAGAGTCAGGTCACCTGCTCCTGGTCCTGGAGCCCTAAGTGGCAAGGTTGGATGCATCATCACCCCCAAAGTCCATGCTATTTTATTATTTATAAATTATACGATGTGATAAATTGAGCTTCCTTGGTGACATGTTTAGAGGGATAATAAATGGTCGTGGATTTGGCTTGGTGTTGTTTTGTTGTGTTTTTGTCTAGCTAATCGGTACGCAAGCACATTTTAAGCTTTGTTCTTAAGTAAGGAGGGGAAGAGAGTGGCAGGAATTTTACTGGCAAAGCTGAAAGCATTTTTTTGGAAGAGAGAAAAGAAATAAATGATAGCTTCCATAAAGAGTGGAATCCTGGAGAAAAAGAGAGACATTAAGAGTTTAAAGAAGCTTTGCTATGCGCTATATGATTGAACGCTCCCTTCTATCAAAGTTCCCCACTGACAATTTCAGAGTTGTATTTGTATGTGTGAGAGAAGCAGGCTGTAAGTGCTGAGTAAGAAAGAGCCTTATGTGCAGCTTCAGAATTATATTGTGAAAACAGGGATCGTGTCATTCTTTCATTTAATTTTTCAATATAATTTCTCTGTAGTGTAAAGAACACCTGAGTCTCTAATAAAAAAAAAAATCATACAGGGCCTTATGGTGTTCAAACTAATTCCTTAAATAGTCATTCAATATTTACATAGCTTAGATAAGCTACCTTAATTTAAGGACATATTATCAAGCAAACAGCTCAGTATTCATGATTGTATTTTTTTCCCATAAATAATGTGTGCCCATTGTCAAAATTTCAAAGGTTAGAGAAGTGTATACAGTTAAAATCCCCCAAGGGTAACAGGTAACCTATGTTAGAAAATTAATATTAGGTCACCTGAGACTTTTTCCACACATAACTTAATCTTTTCAGTCACTGCTACCTCCATACTTGCAACAATAACTTTATAATTATCACCTAATACTACACAGTTTTAACCTCTGCTGCTTTACATCTTATGTGCTCCATTTATTTTCTGCAGTCAAAGATATCTAGTAAAATTTATATTTGGAAAGTAACTATTAGTGCTATTAATAGAATAAGGCTCTTATTTTTTTTTAATTATTATTCATTAATGTTGTTGTTTGGCAGTGAATTCTTAGGTTTGTTTTTCAGGAAAAGTTTTAAATCTCTGTTTGATCTTGTAACTGAGCAGGACTTTATGGGGCTTTCCCAGGACAGACGCCTCCTCCCACATCCTCTGCCTGCCTGTTATTTGTAGAAAAGCTGTGGTCTCCCAGGCCCCCCTCAGTCACAAAGGCCTGGCTCAAGAATTAATGATTGAAAGGACGTGATCAGGTAGTGAAAACAAAAGAGCAGTTGGGCCAGGAGAACTGGTAGGAAATTAAACAGTAAATTGCCATATGGCAGTCACAGAATATTTAGTTTCCCCCTGAAGTCTGTAGAAACAGTACCTGATGCACATTTCCTGAGCTGTTTTACAGGTGCTAAAACCCCGACCAAGTGGAAGATGTTAACTGCTCGGTGACCACGAGCACAGAGCCCCCAGGCCTCCTGGAGCCTGAGTGCTGAAAATGTTAACCCCATGACACCGCCCTGTTACTTCGCTGTCAACCAGTCAGAGACTTGTGCGTGAGGTGATCACTCACTCTGCAACTCCCCTCCCTCACTTTGCCTTTAAAAATACTTCCCTGAAACCCACTGGGGAGTTGAGGCCTTTTGAGCACAAGCTGCCCCATTCTCCATCCATGGCCCTTGCAATAAATCTTTCTCTGCTCCAAACCCGTGTTTCAGTTTGGCCTCACTGTGCTTTGGGCACATGAAGTTGGGTTTGACAACAGTCTTCCTGTAAAAACCCAGTATTTCTGAAACTCCTTAGATGATTTCCTTATTGCCCGTTTTGTGTTTTGTGAGAATGTAAACCTAGTTCACTATCAGTCTTAGCAAATTGAATTTGGAATGATCCCCTCTTGTATAGTCCAAAACACTGAGTGCAATTTTAAAGGTTAAAAAAAAAACATGGTTTTAGACTTTGTTACTGTTCTTTAGGTAACACAATTTAAGCTTAACAAATATTCACAGTAAGAAAATTTTAAGCCTCATATTTATTGGGAAAAATTAATATCAAATTCTGACTTACAATTTTAAAAAAAGAAAAAGGAGAATCTTAGAAGTTAGGAAGAGAAACAAATTATACTATTATTCTTTCATATTCAAAATAACTTTCTAATCAGGAGGATGTCTCCTCCGGAAATGCTGCCTTTGGCCTTGTGTCATTTACCTAAGCTGCAGATGGGTGAGCCTCTTCTGTTCCCCACTTCCTGCCTTTGGTCTCTCTCTGCATCCTGATCAGTACAAAAGGCTGTAGCCAAATGATAAAACACTCAACAAGGACTGAATTTAGATGATTCCTTGTTGCTTTCAGAACCTGCACAGGTCTTCAGTGCCTTTCCATGTCCGCGTGACGCTTTCAAGTCAATCAAAGGAACATTTAGCTGTCTTTTTCTTTCTCTCTCTCTATTTCTCTCACTATGAATTTTTCATGTTGTCTTTTACATACAGAATCATTTCCTCAATCATATATTTTAAGCGAGTCTTCCTATTCAAAACTCAAAATTGTGCAAAAATATTCTTGTATTTCTTCAGGAAGTCTATCCTAAATAACTGAGCTAAGGCAAAGTTGAGAATAAACAAATATTTCCTAAATTCAACCCATATAAGATGTATCTCATGCAAGGATTCACTACCTGGGAAACATTTCATTCATTTGTTATTTATTCACCCGCTCATTTATGAAATTCTGACTTTACTCTACCCCCAAAAACGAGAGGAAAATTTATACCAACATGATTTAAACCACATGGTTGAGTTTGAATCCTAACTCTGCCATTCACTAAATATGTGACCGAATCCAGCCAGTTACTGAACCTTCTATGCCTCCATTTCCTCGTCTGTATAATGAACATAATAATAGGAGTTCCTCAGTGTTGTTGAGAGAATTAGATAAAATAATCTATGTAAAATGCTTTGGTGATAGGCCCACGTCAGCTGTTTTTAATGATCTAGAAATAACGTGGCACTGGTCAGCATAAACTGGACATAATGCTGTTTTAGTTTTTATGCTCATGATTAACTTTAACTTTCAGAGTAAAGGAAACAAACTGGGCCCCACTTACTGCTTTCATTGGGTTTTAGGAGTAATTAAGCCGGTGGGAAATAAGCCCACACTTCAGATGTAATAGAAGCATATCTTTCTAAGAAGCAGCCCCATTCTGATAGAACAAACCGCGTGCCTAGGGACTGAGGCCAGGATGAGATAAGGCTGACCTGTAACACTTAGAGGACCTGCCACAGTGATCAGGACACTCTCCTGTTGGCAGAGCTGCTGTCACCAGTGTCAGGGTAAGACCCCATCCATCCCTCAGGCATACAGTGGAAATTCAAAGGCCTGTCAGTATTTAAGAGCTGTCATTGCTGTAGATGGACACCACTGCCCATCTCACAGCGTCCCAGCAGAAAATGCCCATCTGCTGCAAGGCCCTACATCGGGACCAAGGGAAGAAGAAGGTGAGAATCAAGAATTGAAGAGAATTTCCTTCTTTTATATTTTTATCCACAAGACCCCTGCCTAGATATAGAATATTAAGTTAGAAAAAAATTTTGATATACTCTTTTTCTCCCTGTGTCTTCTAGTCTAATTCAGAGCATCCATTTGTATTGATTTTTAAAAATCAATTTTTCACACAGTTAAAACACCTATTGTAAGAAACAAGCTGTAATAATTGTTCAAATACACTAAAAGGAAGGAAATATGAATAAAGTATGGACTTTAGTTAATAATAATGTATCATCACTGGTTCATGAGTTGTGACAGTCATATTAATATAAGATGTTAGCAACAGAGGGGAGACTGGGCAGAGGGTGTATGGGAATTCTCTGTGTGATTTTCATAACTTCCTGTAAACCTGAAAGTATTCTAAAATTAAGTTTGTTTAAAAATGACAAAAGATATATAGTTGCAGCCCTAGTCTCAGATTTCTAATTATTATCTAAAAAGAATTTCATTGTTGTACAAATGGAGAATCAATGTTTTATTTTCATTTTAAAAAGTTGACTGATTGTAGAGTCAACTGGATCAAATAACACGCCCACAGGCTCCACGACAGCCCCAAGGCTAACTGCAAAAGGCCAAGGAATGGGCGGTGGCCCAATTCCTAGTAGTCCCAGCCCCTTCCCCAGGACAGTTGGATTGATCCCACCTGTAGGCGTGTGAAGCTACTGAGCCCATAAAAAGTGACAACACCACACCTAGTGGCCCTTTGCGCTCTGTCTCTCTCGTTGGAGATGGCCCGCACTCTGTCTATGGAGCGTGTACCTACTTTCACTTTAACCCGAGCACCCAATTCCCACACCTCTTTCCTTGCCTTTCTCTTGCCTTACACTCTATGCAGTGTGTATCTCTCTAAATAAATCTACCTTTACTCAACGGCGGCTCACACTTGAATTCTTTCCTGCATGAAGCCAAGGACCCACACCTGGCAGGGCACACCCCAGGGGTTCAATCAAGACCTGGTACTCGGCCCTCCTCACGCCCCACATCTGTTTTCTGCCTCCAGGACACTTCTCAAACCAGAAGGTATGGGTTTTTTTTTTTTTTTTTTTTTTTTTTCCAGTCCAGAGGATCCTGTTTTTCTTGGTCTGTCCAAGGACCCCCATTGTGCACAAGATGTATAGTTTTCTGCTACTTGGCCCAGGTCTCTGGTCATATCTAGCTACCCGCCTGCTCTAACAGTACCAGCTTACTTTTAACAAAAAAATCTATCTACTCATTTAAATTAATTCTAAGTTTAATCAATTCTGATTGTACACAATAGTCCTTTCTCAGAATTCCCACTCCACACACCTTCCATCACTTTCTGTATCCATATTATTTTATCCCTTAATTCTCCCATCTAGAAACAAACACTAGATGACAAAATGCAATCCACCCTTTATACCTTCTTTGAAAGCATACGCCCTATTTTCCTGCTGTATACTGAAATATTTCCTTCAGTATTTATAGTAGCTTCACGTATATATTTAAATTAGAATCCTTAGCTCTTAAAATCCTTAATTTCCAGTGAAAACTAGGAAATGAGCAATTATGGACTGTCTTCTACATTAGCGTTCTGCAGATTGGCAAACACAAATACCAATAATATTTTTCTTAAACCATGTGTTTTCTTATAGAAAATCTCTTAGGTTGGCACCAAACATATTTGTCAATAGTCCCAAATATTTTAGCTTCTCTGTAAAGGGGAGCCAATGTTCAATAATTAATGTTTTCATATTTTACTTTATTTGGGAATGACCTATAATAAACTTACATCATTTAACTCAATTTAGCATAATTCTAAAATTTCAAGTTACCAAATATTTGGAGAGATCACTTTAAGCAGAGAGTCCTAAAACATAATTATTTCCAAAGAGTTCAGCCAAAGGCTCTTATCTTATTTGTGTTTAATTTACATATAAGAATTTTATCATAACAAAAATTTTTGTTGCTGTTGATAAATATGCAACAGATATAACAAGTCTTACATGATTTCTATTAAACCTAGGTACAGTAAAAGTATTGTTACGGAAATGACAGGCCAGTCAAGAAACAAGCACCACTCAGAGGGTTGGAGTACTCAGATGTATTACGCCGGCGGGCTCAGAGGGGCTTCTGCTCCGAAGCTCTGAGCACCTCCAAGACGTGCACATGAGGTTTTATAGGGTAAAGTACAAGCTCGGGGTATTCGGCCAATAGGCATGGAACAGCTTTAGCAGCATTATCATCACAAAAGTGGAGACAGGGAGGCAGCAAACCAACATTCCAAAGCCAGATATGTATCTTTGAAAATCCAGCTGGCTGGCAAAAAAACATAAACAGCAAACCAACACTGATAAACTCAGATTTACAAGTTAGTCCAGCAGAACTCAGATCAGTATTCCAATACTTAGACTTGTGAGTTACCTTGTTAGCCCAGCCCAGCCTCTCCTTCACATTCCTAGACCTGTGAGTTATCTTGTTAGACCAGCCCAGCTTTTCCTTCACAGTATTATACTTAATACTGATGACTCTAAAGACATGTCTATATTAATTAGGTCAATAAACCTAAACTAACTTTCATACCAGTTATTAACTTAAGATTAAACATTTCCCAGTTCACATGAACCTAAAAGTCATTTTGGCCAGTTTTTATTTTAGAAATATTTAATTTGTAAGCGCTTACTTCTAAGTCAATTAACAGAGCTCTTTTATAAATTTAATTTTGATATTTTCTGGAGGAAGAGACATCTCATATCTATAATGTATATGTAGACATATGAACAAACAAAACTAGAGATCTTACAGATTCACTTCAAAACTTCATTATGAATTAGGTATTACAATAGAAATTTGCTAGTTATAAATAACAGTTGGAATAAATTCAATTTATTTGCTCAAATCACTAAGGCTTACTATTTAATATGGAAAAGATTTTTAAGATTTGTGTTTGATAAAGTTTGGCAAGTTTTAAAATGCCAAAAATATTCCTCAGTTTCAGGTTTTACCCAGTGGAGCTAATTAGGTTCGGTCTGAGGTCATTGTTTGCTGTATTTACATTTCTGATTTGTAAGACAAAGACGGTTGCTTTTAGTTCCCTAAAGAGCTGGTCTGTCACCTAGGTCCAACGGCATCTTCTTTAATTTATTTTTCCGTATGAGTGAGAATATTGCTGAAAGATCGGCCCCCATCCCTGATGAGCCAAATAACTCTGAGACAGGGTCTCAGAGCTTAGAAGAAAAGAGGCAGCTTTATTGTCTTTCTGAGCAAAGGGGACTCACAGCAGGCTTGTGCCTTCCAAACTGTGAGCCCACCTTGGGGTTGGGGCGGGGTGTTTATACAGCCATGGCTCAAACAATAGAGCATAGATCACCATCAACAGAATCACTCTCTTCTCCTAAGACTGCGAGCAGCATCATGGTGTCTCCAGGTGCCCAATCCTATACAGGCTAGTGGTTATCTCTTTTTCGATCTCTGCCTTACAAGGGCCTGAGGTGTGGTCCTCTTGGTATTTCAGCCTGTTTTGTAAGGTCACAGTCCCGTGAGCTTTTCCTTGGAGAACGACTCAGAGGCCAAGCATGATTATTACTTTCAATTACTGGAATAAAGTAAAAACAGTAAAACTAACAGCTTTCCTTTAACAATGGGCCTGGAGCTGTGAGTAGCAACCGGTCAGTCAGGTCAGTTGACCGTTTTAAGGGCAAGCATTAGAATAAGCAATCTGTTAGCCTAAGTGCGGCCATTTTATTAATGTTCCTTCAAAATGATTTCTAAAGAGTTCTGGGTTCTAGAACGTTAGGGTTTAATGTATCATGACTTCAAAGGCTTGCATAAGGCATTAACAAGGGCTCTCTTTCTTGAATTACAAGTTAAACCCAGAGCAAATCTCTATTATTATTTTTATTAGCCTCTGACTATTAGTTTTCAGCCTATATTGTAGGGCTCAGGTAACCCAACTGGTTTCCTTTAGTACATTTAATTAAAACTTCCTGAGAGGCAGATTTATGTGCCCCACCTTACGATACCAAGCAGGGGAAGCTTTCCCCATTGAAACATGTGCTAACTAAAAATCGACACTTGCCATCTTACTCTGTTGCGATTAAACCATGAGCCGCTGCAGCCACTGACCTCCAACCCTCCTTGGAATGAGTTCAGGGTGGAGGTCAGGAATGAGATGCTCTGTGCTCTGGGAACATTGGCTAAACAGGTCTTCAGATAGGTATTTGAGCCCAAGTGTTGCCGAAAGATCGGCCCACGTCCCTGATGAGCCAAATAACTCAGAGGCCGGGTCTTGGAGCTTAGAAGAAAAGAGGCAGCTTTATTACTTTGCCAGGCAAAGGGGACTCACAGCATGCTAGTGCCTTCAAAACTGAAGCCACCTTGAGGATGGGGTGGAGTGTTTATACAGCCATAGCTCAAACAATAAAGCATCAGATAACAATCAACAGAATCATTTTCCCATCAGAAGACTTAGAATGGCGTCATGATGCCTCCAGGCGGCCAATTCCACAAAGCTAGTGGCTGTGGTTTTTTCCATCTCTTTATCTTGTAAGCATGCAAGGTGTGGTCTTCTTGGCATTTAGCCTACTTTGTAAGGTTACAGTTCTGTGACCTTCACCCTGGAGATCGACTCAGAGACCAAGCATGATTATAGCTTTTGATTGCTGGAATAAAGTAGACACAGTGAGATCAATAGCTTAATTTTAACAATGGGCTTGGAACTGTGAGTAGCAACCTGTCAGTCAGATCGTTTGGGCGTTTTAAGGGCGAACATAAGAATAAGCAATCTGTTAGCCTAAGTGCAGCCATTTTATTAATCCTCCTTCACAAGTTCTTACACCCCCTCATGTCTAGAAAAGCACTAAAACCATTCATGGTGACATCTGCTCCTCGTGACTAGCAGCAAGCCTCTGCCTCAATGTGTGCTTGACTGCATGTACCCACCCTTCACTGAAATCACCTGTAATATTGAGTTTCCCTCTGCCTCATCAGAACAGTTTCTCGGAGCGATCTGAGATGCCGTCTCCCAGGCTATCGTCCTCATTTTGCCCCCAAATAAAATTTAACCCACAACTCTCATGTTGTGTAATTTTATTTCAGTTGACATGTCTATCCCACCAATCATTCAGCAAAGAGACGTAACCATCTTGTATAAAGCCCATTCAAATATAACGATTTTTGTAAACTTTTATCTCAATTCTATCAACACTTATATCTTTAATTTTAGTTTTCATTAGGCTCAATCAACAAGTCTTTTTTTTTTTTTTGAAAGGGATCCTAGAAGCTTTTTTTTTTTTTTTTCTTTTATCCCTTGTCCATTTTAATCTAATTTTATATAAAAGACTTCGGGATCCCCAGAGAGGAGTTTGAACCAAGGGACTCTGGCCCTTTGTTAAACATTAAACTTGATTAATTGGTCTAACTGGTCCCCTAATTATCGGTCAAGTATCTCAGTGTAAATTTTTCCCAGCCTTATAAACACGTGTAATTTAAACTGGGGTAAATAGGGTGGACTTGTTTGCACTTTAATGTTGGGGACCAGTAGGGGGTCCTTTGACCTATTTAATGTTACATAGTGTAGTATCAAAACCTTGTATTTTAATCCATAAATGTCCACTTTATTTTACTTATCCTATTGTAAATAACCATCCAAAAAATGTTTATCCATTTGGGATAAGCCCCTTATTTTTTTACCTTGTGAAGAAAAATAAATCTTTAGACTTTTTAAAATAGTTTTTTTCCCCTAGTTACTCAACCTAATTAGCATTAATTATTCTAATGTTTTTGTTATCATCCCTAAGATCCATTGAAGGGAAGAGGAGAACATAAATAAGAATTTCCAAAATAGTTTTTCTTGCTGTTTTAAATCAAGGGAGTTGTTAGGTTAACCATTTTATATATATATATACACACATATATATATACACACACACACATATATATATATACACAAAATATTTTTTGTATCTATGTTCCACCTTCAAATTTGATTGGTTTTTACAGGTACCAATAAAAGAGCTGTTTAGAATGGGAGCTCTCTAAAATTTTACCAATTTAGAAGTTTCTTCAATTTAAAGGATTAACTATCTGGTCATCAATGAGAGAGAGATATATATATTATATAATGATTTTAAACTAATAAGATGAAGAGGCTTTCCCACCAGAGAGTGGGAAGGGCCTCCTAAATAAGATTCAGTTTATGCCCCCCAACAAAATAAGTAAAGGCCTTCATGGTCCAGGCCAATGTGACGAAGGTTAAGATGGCACAAAGCCTGAGAACTGGTACAGAGAATTGCTCAGAATCCTAAAGTATTTGCCTGGCTGCCATATGCACACCATACGTGTCTTCTGGGTTGCAGAGATCAAGGTTTTAAAAACACATATATACACAAACAGAGCACCAAAGAGGACCATGTAGAATATTCACTTTTCAAAGGCACAGGAAGAGAAACACAAGTCCCCCCAGAAGGGCTTTTGTTTTTGTAAAGTCAGAATTCTGAAAGGACGTTTTACCAGGCCAGCTTTGTTAACTGGCAAGCCTTAGCTTAGTTATTTTCAGAGCGAGATTTCCATCAGTTCCCGACTGAGTCAGTGCTTGGAAGTTTTCTATGTACATAAGCCTGGCTGGGGTATTGTTAGTTGGAGGCTGGCAATCTGTCATCACTTTTTCTTTTGTTCTGAAAGCTTTATTCCTCACTCTAAGGTTGGTTTGTCAGAGTAAAATTGCTAGTGTGTTTCCCCACAGGGACAGCTGTGCATCATGAGGTCTTTGCCTCAAGGCCTGCAAGTTTCTCAGTCACCTGAGAAAGACGTCGCTGGCCAGGAGGAAAGTCCCAACTTCAGAGCCAAAAGTTTCTCTTAAGATTTCAGTTTTATTTTGACAAACTCTTAAGGTAGCCAATTCAAGGAAAAAATGGCAGGCCAGTCTTCCCCCTGATGACCCAGTCCAACCCTACTCTGTGTTCTCTGAACTGAGCACACTCTTTTCAGTCTTTCAACTGAGGATAAAACCACTCAGTGTCTCAACTGAGCAAAATCTTTCCAGTTCCTTTTGTTAGGCAGTTAGACAGAAATGAGCACTGGGTTGGGGGGAGAGGAAGGGGAAAGGAGCAACCCAGAAAATAACAGTATGCCTGCGCTCAGCATCAGGGGCTTCAGAAACTTTTATTTTCTCTAAATGAAGGCCAGCAAAGATGCTGGCTAGAATCGAATGCTGCAGCTGCAACTGCACAGCAGAGGAGGACCTGACTTAACTTGACCCGACGCTCATTATAATGTAATTAACATTACAGCTTGAGCCCCCCCCCACCACCAGGTTTCTCTGTGTGCATCATGGGTAAAAACACGCATAAAAGAGACAGGCGCGCCTGAGCGCAAGGAACGAGAGCTGTCACTCAGCCTGGGTACTCAGAGAACCTGAGCCATGAATCAATCAATCAACCAATCATGAAACCGACCCCTAAGCCAGGATATAAAACAGGAAAATCAAAGAAGCCGAGCCATTTTTTCTCTCTTGGATCGGCTGGCTCCCAATTCTCAGGAATGTACTATATTTTACTTTTTACTTTACTAATAATATCTTGTTTATATATCACGCATTCTGTCTCTCATTAAAAAAAATTTTTTTTTGGGGGGGTGACTAAGAACCGAGGTAACTCTCATTCCCCTTTTCCCAGTAACACTTTCACTGAGGACAACCTGCTTGAGCAAAAATCTTCCCAGTAGTTTTTACTGAGGATAATCCACTCAGTATCTAAACTGAGAAAAAATTTCCCGCTTGCTTTCACTGGGGGTAACCCAGGTACCTCTTCTTGAAACTATGTTTCCAGGATAACCTACTCCTCCAGAAAGGAGTTTAACACCCTTGAATAAAACAGGATCATCAATCAATAACAGGGGATCCTAGAACCAGGAGAGACTCACCCAAATTCACCTGGACTCTGAGGAGTCAGATGGGCCTAAGAGGCCTCTGCTGGTACCAAGGTTCTGGATCCTCGTAGAGCTCAGGTGAAGGAGGGAAGCCTGCTCTGGGTCCCATGTGGTTGCACAAAACTGATGACTGAAATGCACAGCACAAAAGTTGAGAGTTATGTGTCACTCAGTGGGCTTTCTGAGGACTCAGCCCAGGATGACCGCCTCTGAGATCGCCCTGAGGGACTGCTTCCAAGAGACAGGGGAGGAGCCAGGATATGTAGGAGTTTTTATAACAAAGACCAGGCAGTCAGAACATCAAAAGATCACTGTTAATTAAAGAAAACCAGACATCTCAGGTTAAAGAGTTTAGCCCTTTTTTATGTATGGGAAGTTGCAATGTCTGGGCTCATTGAAATCATTTCTTTGATATGCACCTAGCTATCCAGGGTCAGTACCCTGTTCTTTGACACCCTGAGTTCCCTGGAGGGGGGCGGGACAGGGGGAGGCACCACTGGGGGCGGCTGCAGAGGCCCGGCTGCCTGCTTGTCTGCACTCTTACTTCCCTCACTCACTGTCTGGGGTGCTGTATCAGCTGATGACTTGATGGCTACAGCATGTTTGTTTACTGACATGGCTTGCAGTATTTTTTGTTCATATGTACCAATCAAAATTTAGTCACCTGCATTCTTGTGCAGAAATACACCTTTTAAAATTTTGGTCTATAGCTGAACGTCCTTTTCTGCACAGATGTAAACTACAATCTTACAGTTAATCTACTTTCATTAAACACATACTCATGCAGAGAAAATTTCATGCTCTAAACCCAAAATGTAAGCGACTGGGTCTTGCATTTGAAAGTCAGGCTTTCAAAACTACTGTTTATTCTGAGTTCTTTTAAAATCTGTGTATAAACTCAATTGATTCCTTTGCCATTCTATGTCCTTTTGTCCCCTTTCTTTGGGGTAATAACTCATGGATATTCTGTCTAGTTTTAATAGCAAGAGGGCTTCAGTGTAAAAAAGATATTATAGAAAAGAAAAAATATTAAGTGATATTTCAAAATACCACCCTCAGTACACCTCCATAATCTTCCTTCCGACCTTTGATTTTCTTTTCTTCATTTCTGGGATGAAAGGGATTAAAAAGAACATTTAAATCTTTCTCTCAAGAACAATACCTGTTCCCTCCACCCAGTCCTATACCTGAGACAGCACAGTCTACACCAACATTACAGAAAACAATTATTTTCTTCAAGAAAATACAATTTGCAAAATTTCAATTCTATCTTCCATAAAAGTGAGGAGTGTTAACTTTTCCAGAGTAATGTACCCAGAGGAAACCCTCAAATCTTAAATTTTTCAATCCTAAAAAGTTGTCTTTACCACACATTCATGTAACTGAAGGTGCTGGGGTGAGGGGTAGATTCTGAGCACAGAACAATAAGGCAAATTCAGGTCTTTTATTATCAGAAGAATCTTCTATTTGATGGTCTGAAATTGTGTGGGATTTTTTTGTTTATTTGTTTCTACATCTCCATCAAAAGATTATTTTTCATAAAGGTTTGGAATACTCCAGAGCGTTCTTCACCAAGAGTGCAGCATAAGTGATGACATAAAGAAACAAAGAAACCCCAGAAACAATAATATGGGGTAAAAATCAAGATTTATTATTTAAAAGGTACCGAGTGTGACTGGAGGCTTGGCATATGTTCAGAATTGCTATGAGTACATTTAGAAGAACAGAAGTGTAAGTTCTTTGATAACAATAGCTAGATATCTATCAGAGAAGCAATTATTAAAAGTATTTAGAGTACAATGATTTCCAGTTTGTCCATTTCACTACATGTTTGAGCTACGGAATCCTATAATGAGATATTTCACTTAGAAGTACAATCACGATTTGTTGGGATTACTGTGTCCAAACATTGAATTCTTCTAAAATTTTATTTTAATTTGGCTGAGATTCCTTTCTTCCTTTTTAACAAAATCAGAAAATGAAAAGAAAGATTGTGATTATGTCCATCCTCACAAAGATCTGAGCCTCAACCTTTTTAAAAAAATTTTATTTTATTGAGTTGCAGTTATTTTACAATGTTGTGTCAAATTCCAGTGTAGAGCACAAGTTTTCAGTTATACATAAATATACATATATTCATTGTCACATTCTCTTTTGCTGTGAGCCACCACAAGATGTTGTATATATTTCCCTGTGCTATACAGTATAATCTTGTTTATCTATTCTACATTTTTGAAATCCCAGTCTGTCCCTTCCCATCCCTCGCCCACCTGGCAACCACAAGTTTGTAATCTATGTCTATGAGTCTGTTTCTGTTTTGTACTTATGTTTTGTGTTTTTTTGTTTGTTTGTTTTGTTTTTTTAGATTCCACGTATGAGCGATCTCATATGGTATTTTTCTTTCTCTTTCTGGCTTACTTCACTTAGAATGACATTCTCCAGGAACATCCATGTTGCTGCAAATGGCGTTATGTTGTCGGTTTTTATGGATGAATAGTATTCCATTGTATAAATACACCACTTCCTTCTTTATCCAGTCATCTGTCGATGGACATTTAGGCTGTTTCCATGTCTTGGCTATTGTAAATAGTGCTGCTTTGAACACTGGGGTGCAGGTGTCTTTTTGAAGTAGGTTTCCTTCTGGATATATGCCCAGACTTACCAGGGTCATATGGTATGTGTATTCTTAGTCTTTTGAGGAATCTCCATACTGTTTTCCACAGTGGCTGCACCAAACTGCATTCCCACCAGCAATGCAGGAAGGTTCCCTTTTCTCCACAGCCTCTCCAGCATTTATTTCTCCTTTGTGGACTTTTGAATGATGTTGAGCCTCAACTTTTAACTTTTTCCAATTTACCGAACCCAATCCCCAAACTACATTATCCATTTTAAAATATTCAACATAAATATATTCTTATCTGAATATGTTTACTTCAGCAGCAGAGACTGAATAAGTTAATGAGATGCATCAAGTAATAGAAAAGCTTCTGAATAAAACAAGTGATCATTACCAACTTCTCAAATGTGTTCGTGTAACAGACTCAGATACAGGAATGTGGGCTGTTGTTGAAGCTTCAGATCAAGTAAACGTACTTTGATGTTCTCTCTCCAGTGTCATTCTTATTTAAGCATATTATTTAAAAGATAAATGCTGAAATGTAAGTATAGGAGACTTCTTTAAATGAGTGTCCGTTTTGAGGTAGGTAAAGAGATTTTTCATTCATTAAAAGCTACTCTCCTCTTTTTACATTTTACTTCCTCTATTTAGGGTCACAGTGCCACCATGGAACTCCTATTTCATCACACGGTGGTTATTTTGACGAAGGCAAAACCTGGCTCATTTCCCGAATTGTGCAGGTGAGGAAGATATTTACAATCCATCTAACACAGATGACCCAAACTGAAGAACGAGAGAAACTCAGGAGTGATCGCCTGTCTTGTCTTCCCTTCACCGTTCACAGACTTCTCTG
This sequence comes from Camelus dromedarius, assembly GCF_036321535.1. Taxonomy (NCBI): domain Eukaryota; kingdom Metazoa; phylum Chordata; class Mammalia; order Artiodactyla; family Camelidae; genus Camelus; species Camelus dromedarius. The sequence continues at coordinate 37,623,941 of NC_087455.1, forward strand.
GTGTCACACAGCCTCCCCTGGCGTCCCACAGCCTCCCCTGGCATTCTAGCCTCTGACAATTTCCACAGTCAAGAAATGCTTTGCATATAAATCTCTCCCTGTGTCATGCATAATTGTGCCCTCTCACTGTGCCTTAAATGGCCATAGATGACTCATTTCTTCCTGGGAGAATTTTTGTGGTACTCTACCTACACCAGACTGCTTACTAAACATCAGGAAATGATCCTTTGGATTCCAGGAAGACTACTATTTGGTCTCCCATCAATTTTTTTCACTTATCAAACTTTGGACATCACTTTTGAGTTTTATTCTGATGTCTGTGTCAAAGTAAGTTGTATATTTCTTTAGCTCCTCCTGAATAATTACTCAAAATTTCATGTTTCCACTGAATTGTGGGGTCCAGAGTTACATTATTCTAATTTATATGCACTATTCTAAAAAAAAATTTTCTTTACTGTTGATTATAAGGTGTTTTGTATGATGATGATGATACTAATTCATAATTTATTATTGTGTCAGGGCTGGGCTGTGTGCTACTTGACACATTATAAGTGCTTAATGCAAAGTTGTTAAGGAAAAAATGAATCCACTAATGTGATTCACATATTACTCCCAAGTTTATAATTATCTATGAATAAGTCCATGCTCAATAATTTCAAACCACACAATTTTAACAATATTCAATAGTTCCACCCCATGATTAGAAGGCAGTTTTATCTAACAGTTAAGTGCGGGATCCCCAGGTTTCAGAGGGTCTCCCAGTGTTCTGCCCAGGTATGAGCCCCAGTTCTGTCACTCACTTTATATGTGAGTCTGTGTAAGGTATGTAAAGCCCCACCCGTAAAACTCACGCCGCGGAGTTGTGAAGCACTAAGGAGAGAATGCGTGTAAAAGCCTCTTAGCATGGTCACTGCAAGTGGTGATCTTTCAGTAAATACTGGCATGGTGGTTGGCACCTAATATTTGTGTCCCCCTAAAATTCGTATGTTGAAACCATAAACCAACAAATTCACAGGTTGAAATACATAACCATGATGGTATGAGGAGGTGGGGCCTCTGGGGGGTAATTAGGTCAGAAGGTGGAGCCCTGATGAATGGGATTAGTGCCCTTATAAAAGAGACGCCAGAGGGCGCTCTCGGCCCTCTTCCGCCACGAGAGAACACACGTTCACCGCAAGTGGGCCGTCACCGGACTCAGCCTGCCGGCACCGTGATCTCAGACTTCCCAGCCTTCAGAACTGCGAGAAATCAGTTTCTGTTGTTTGTAAGCCACCCGATCTACTATTTCTGTTACAGCAGTCCAAACTGACTAAGACACTTAGGGTAGTGGTGGCAGGGTATCAACTCGGATTTTTCAGCTAACCAAGAGGAGGAGGAGCGCCCTTCTGGACGTTGCCTCTGGGTCACGTTGCTGGAGTGAGTGACGGTGTAGCGTCACCAGAGGGCTACTGTTACCCTTGGAGCGCCCTCCCTCTTGTCCTTGGTTCACTTGCTCTTTGGTTCTATGAACTCCTTGAGTGAAACTGTACCGTATCTGCTGTTCCCTGATTTCATTTTCATCCCAGTCCAACCTATGTTGCCTTCTCCACTGGTCCAACACATGGTCTCCAGTCAACTCTTTTCTGCTCCACATTCCTGGAAAACTGCCAGCCGTTCTCTATAAAACCATATGCCTTCTCTTTCCTTATTGCAAGACTGCAGAGGGCTGTTTGAAAAAAAAAAAATACAATTGTGCGGCTCTGCCTCCGTGTTTGTTGCTCTCTCACCTCACCTGGGCCCTCAGGGCTTCTTAGCAATTCTTTAATTGTCTCGGTCAGCTCTCTGTCCAATTCTTTATAGCAGCTTTTCTGACCTACTATTCTTTTCAAAGTTCCTTTTATTTTGGTACCACCCTTATTCTCAACAGGTAACTTTGTCTTCAGACACACACACTGGGACCACCAAACTGAAACTCCGAGTTGAAGCAGGTGTACAGAGTTTGTCATCTGAGAGGATGCCTGCACATAAAAAAGTTTTCCCTTCGACTGAGATTATCTGGTTGGGTTGGTAGTGGTGGGTGGTACCTGTTTCAGAATTATGGGGGGAGGACCTCCAGTTTGCTCCCTGCTCTATGTCTGGTGTTGCCTGAGGACCCACCATGGGAAGGGCCTCTGTTTCTAAAGAAGTCCGTCCAGCTTGCACCAGATGTAAAGCTTAGAGGGGGTGGGGATTAGCCCTGCAAGGAAAAAGAAGCAATCTACTGCCCATTTTAAAGTGTTCCTGTAGGTCACGTACATTTGTTCCAATTCCCTGGTACTTCATCTCTATGCCAATCAGAAGGCACCCATCTCTTGCCAATTTTGTTACATTCCTTCTTTTAGCACATTGGTCCAGCTGATATCAAAAGCGCTCCCATATGTGAGCTGTCTAAAGCTTTACCATTAGAAGTCTCACCAGGGCCAAGCAACTGCAGAAGCCTCTTTCACAATATTGACCGGGCTTGGCAGCAACTTACTTTAGAAGCTGGGCATCTATGTCAAACAGAAAAATAGAAGAGTGGGGGCCACTGGCAGTCTGCCATGTTGTCAATGCTACACTTGATGTGTAAACAATTGGCATACAAGATAACACTCTTCTTCCGCATCCACTACTGATCTAATTGAGGAAACACAAGAAAGGAATGAGACCAAAATATAATCTTTATTACTTAAAGAGGCCAGATTAGAGGGTACAGCTTTATGTCTGTTGGGCACAGGAGCCTTATGATGCTGACTCTCAGAATGAGGCAGGTCTAACCAAGTTCAAGGCAGCACTGAAACAAAGCAAGTCTTCCTGTGGGTGAGGAAGAGCTTGCCTTTGGAGGAGCAGGAGAACATATGCTCTCAGGAGGCAGATTGCTCCCAAAAAGAAGGATGGCTAGAGTTCAGCCAAAGATTCTAAGGCTCAGTTATTCTGATCAAATTTATTAAATATATCATCAGTTCCATCTCTCCTAAGGTGATGTTGAGTGAAGGAGTTTAGACAGCCTGGCATGCGTTCCTTTCTAAGAGTAAGAAGGAGGGCATCACACCTGTCTGCATTCAAACCAAGCTGGGTAGCAATGCCTTTCTAAAATCCCCAGTGCTGCAGCACCCCCAAGCCTTCAGCCTAGTGCCAGCCAGTCCTCAAGGCTGCATCCCTGGCTCACACCAATTTCTGCAGCATTGATTTTGCCTTCTTGCTTAAAGAGTTTTTCTCCACTGACTTCTCCTCCACAGATAAATACACTTATCTTTCCCATTTTAAAGAAAAACTTCCTTTGGCCCTGAACTCTTCTTCTAGTGATAATATGATCTCTGCTCTGATTTTCATAAGCAAAACTCTTGAAAGAATAATCTGAATTCAGTTGTTCATTCTCTGTTCTCTCAACCCACTGAAATCCGACATCTGCTGCCACCAATAAATGAAACTGTTCTTGACTAACTTCCAAATTCAATGGATTGTAATCAGCCCTTATCTCACTTGAACCTCAGAGTGAATAAAACCTTTGGCCACTCTATTTTTGAAAGACTTTCCTCCTCAAAGTTTCCGTAAGAACCTTTGTTTCTTTTTATTTCCTTAAAAAGTGTCTTCATCTCCTCTTGTCTATAAATATTGGTTTTTCATCCTGGAATTCATCCTTAATCCTTTCCCAATTACACACACTCTCCTTGGATATACATATAAGTCTAAATCACCAGTATACTAAGTCAGCAGCACACAATGATCCCCAAATTACAACTATAACCTAGATTTTTCTCCTAAGCATCGTATCTAAATATCCAACTATCTACTCGATGTTGTCCCATGGGTGCCTCTCAAATGTAGCACGTCTGTCTGCTAAGATGATTGATTTCTTGAATATGTGTAAGCACATCAGACTGTCCTTTGTGATTGGATTACCGCATTCTGTTGATTATTTTGTGGCTGGCTTTATTCCTTTGATAACTATGTAAGTTTAAAAAGCTAAAGCTCTAATCTGTTCTGAGAAACAATGATTAGTACATATATGTCAATTATACAAATATGTATATGTATATATGTATTTACATGCAATATAATGTGTATGTGCAGTCAAACTAATAATTCTATCGAATAAAACTGGAAAAGGAAAAAATCTTTAGCATATCTAAAGCTAAATTCATCAACTTCCACCTCAAACCTGGATATTAAAATCTCCCATTTACTCTGGCCAAAAAATTGAAATTATCTCCCACTTTTCCCACTTCTTCAAACCTCTACTTCAATTATACATAAAAAATTATTTAAATCAGTCCTTTCTTCAGGTCTGCCATCATCTTATGGGTCCACACTTCATGCATATTCACCTGCTTGGAACTCCAGTGTTTCCACTCTGGCAGGGGTAAGGATCTTTCATACCACCACCAGAGTGCTTGTTCTAAACTATGATTTAAATCCTAAATATTAATAAATATTAATAAAAATCACAAGGTAAATGCTCTTTCCGGTGCCTTTTGTCTCTGATACCTCTAGCTGCATTTTGTAGCAAAATCCTAACCGTCTGAGAATTTGTCTGCTCTGCTCCTGTGCTGCTGAGATCTGGAGAAAAGTCATGTAATATGGATTGACTTTCTTACAAATTTGTGGCCTCAGTTCCTCAATCATTCTCTGTTCTCTCCTCAACTTTTACCTACATCTACTGGGAATCTTTAATGCTTTCCTCACGATACTGATTTAATCACCATGCACTTCCTTCCTTGGCAGCTAATGCGGAGGGGCAAGGACATTTGCCCAAACTGAGGTTTTTGTTTTAGGGTAATTAATACTAATTATACTTAATGGGATTAATTATTTCTCCATCTCTACTAGATTGTGAAATAGCACCAGGACAGAGAATGTTTTATCTTCACAGTTAAGTCTAAGGTCCTTCACATGGTATGGAAGGGCCTTCACTACTCTGCACCTGGCTCTGTCCCTGCTGCCCCGGGGTGTTCCCCAGCTGTAACCTACCATGGTGTACCCTCCACAAGAAGCCACTGGGAGCAGCCTTGGCACAGACTCCTTGCTCAGCCAAAATGAGATAATGGAGTGCTAACTTCTGAAGCATCCAGATCTTTACCTAATTTTAGATCAAAGTGATCACCATAATCTGTAACATAAATAAAAGTACCCAAATGGTGTTCAGTACTACACATGGTTCCCTCCAGCAGCCGTGATCTGTCCCCACAGAGCTGCATTCATGCCCACACCTCAGACTCAAAATTGGTGAAAACTTCAACGGAGTGACTGTTTAACTATATTCTACCTACGACCATATTCTAAAGCAAGATATTAAATGCTAAATTCATAGCCTCCCAGTCTTCTTCTGCCTTTACTTGAGGTGTCAACAATGAAACAGGCTAGTTCTGGGAAAAGAAAAAGGTTTTACATTCACTTGAAATAAAATCTTACTAAAATATTATAAATTTTATTAAACGGGGAGATACAAAAATAATTTTAAGTATCATTGCTATAGAATGCATATTTTAACATAAGTGCAACTAACACCAGTTTAAAAAAATGGCTCTGATTGCCATTTTAGGATCTGATGTAAAACCCTGAGGAAGAGTTTTTGGACCATCTTCTGAGCATGTTTTTGCCCCCCCCCAAAACAGCATTTCCAATATGATGGTACATATTAAACATAATAAACATATAAACAGTATTATAGTGTATGGTATAGTACATAGTTATGCCCTTTAATTACTTGCCTGTCTCCTCTGATTGGCTGCACACTGCTTGAAGGCAGTCGTCTCTGCAACTCCAGGTACAGAGGCGTCTGAGCCCCACTAATGAATAAATGAAAGCTCAGGGAACTTCCAGGGGCAAGGTTAAGTGTACTTAACCATGTAATCAGTACTTCAAAAGCCGTGCGAAACTGTGTCACATACAGAACATGACATCTTCAGTGACCAACAAGGTAAGACAAGAGTTTTCACTCAAATCCGTTACTCGCCCTCTGCTCTGTCGCTTCTGTGTGAAATTTGACTTTTCCGGTTTGTATCTTCCTTTTTTCTTCTCTTTTCCTTATCATTCCTCCTCCACACAGCTGATCCTATTATGGAGATAAATTCTGTTCTAAATGTTTATTGAATGAAGCTGAGTTTTCCTGGACTAAATATTAACGTGTTTACATTAACAACTGTTTCTCAGAAGAAAAATCTTTCTGTATTGCTTTGACTTCTGAGGGTTTTATTAATTTGACAATGTTAATTAAAACATACTTAACATAAAATACAGTTAAGTACTTTTTTTAAAGAAAGCATGGAGTTTATAAATATGATTTTACCACTGTATTCTGAGCTCTACATTTTTCACCTTTAAGAAATAGAAAAATTTTGTGTGAAGCAGCAACTGGTTTTATAATTAAATTTTGAAGTTCTACTTATTGTTTTTGATTAAACATAAGGTATAATCTGTTGGAAATTCAATAATTCAAGAAAATAATGGTCATTTCTGGTATCTATATTTAGAGTAAATACTGAATAGTGTTGCTGATAAAGGTATAAGATACCTTAAATAAATAGAACTGTGACGATTATATAAAATAGAAATGTCATTTTGAGCCAAGAGTTATTTGTGGCCATGTGTAAATACAAAAATGGACTTTACCAGTCCACAAATGATAAATGCTGGAGAGGGTGTGGAGAAAAGGGAACCCTTCTACACTGCTGGTGGGAATGCAGTTTAGTGCAGCCACTGTGGAAAACAGTACAGAGATTCCTCAAAAGACTAAAAATAGACTTACCATATGACCCCAGCAATCCCACTCCTTGGCATATATCCAGAAGGAACCCTAATTCAAAAAGACACCTGCATCCCAATGTTAATACAGCATTATTTACAATAACCAGGACATGAAAACAACCTAAATATTCATCAACAGAGGACTGGATAAAGACGCTGTGGTATATTTATACAATGGAATACTACTCAGCCATAAAAATGATAACATAATGCCATTTGCAGCAACATGGATGGCCCTGGAGAATGTCATTCTAGGTCAAGTAAGCCAGAAAGAGAAAGAAAAATACCATACGATATCACTTATATGTGGAACCTATAAAAAAAGTAGGACAAATGAACTTATATATAAAACAGAAACTGACTGACATAGAATACAAACATGTGGTTGCTGGCGGGAGGGGGTGGGAAGGGATAAACTGGGAGTTCGAGGTTTGCAGATACTGACTGGTATATAGAAAATAGATAAGTCTATACTGTACAGCACAGGGAAATATATTCAATACCTTGTAGTAGCTCATGGGGAAAAAGAATAAGAAAATGAACATATGTATATTCATGTGTGACTGAAGAATTGTGCTGTACACCAGAAACTGACACAACATTGTAAACTGACTAAACCTCAATAAAAAATAAAGAAAGAAAAAAATGGACTTTACCTATCATTAAAAAATTTAGTTGTACATAAATATATATACAATTTTTATGCAGTAAAAACTATACTATACTGCCAGATTTATACGGATCTGTGCACCAATTTATCATGTCAAGAATTAGAGGTATATGTTTTAGAATTGAGTTTCAGATGTCTTCTAAAATTTATTTCCACTAAATATAACACTTCTTATTCCTTTGTCTTTCTAATGAAACATAAGAATTGCTGAAGCACAAACCTAAACCTGTCGTGAACATGGACGGCGGCGGTGACTCCAACACGTAGTCTTCTGACGGACTGAAAACATGGAGGTGATCAAATGAGCAAAGTGACTTTACTCCCGAAATACGCTCCCCAGTGGTGTTCTGAAAAGAGGTGACAGTCAAGGGCGTGATTAAATGTCATTCAACAGATTCAGAAAACCTACTGAGTGCCTGCTAAGTGTCAGAGAATAAGACAAACACACCTCGGTCCTTGGGAAGCGTCCAGTCTAGGGAAAAGGTGGCTGGTAAAGAGTATCAGAGTGATGAAGGGCTTAAGAGGGGGAGCAAAGGGGGACATAACGAAGCAAAGCCGGTCATCCATTGGCTGAAGGTTTCTAAGAGATTTGCAGGGAAGTAAACATCTTTGACGTTGGCATCTATGGGGTTCTGTGAGACTCTCAGTTTTGCTTTCCTTTGTCTCATATAGTGTGTCCCCTTTCATGTGATTTTGTATTAAAATGCTCCCCAACACACACGCACTCCCACTGTTGAGTGGCCTAGGACTTGGTAACTCAGTAAGATCAGTTCTAAGCATAAAGAAGAAAGACTCTGACCCTTGCTGCTATTTTTCTTAAACTTGTCTTTTCGGTCTTCTTACTGTTGAAGTAGAGAGACTCTGAAAGCAAAAATTCAGGTAGAGGCCTAGGAAAGAGGAGTCAAAGGGGCCTCTTTGCTTTCTTTTCATCTAGGCTTCAGGGCCACAGCACAGAAGGAGTCCGTGCAGAACTCCGGGAGTCGGCCTCGCTCGCTAGGGCTCTGGGTGAGCGGCAAGACTCACTGTAAAGAATGCATGCGTGTGCTTAGACATGTCCAATGGTTTCCAAGGAATAAGAAGATGGCTAATTTTTCAGGGACTTGAAGGTCCCTCCAAAGCCTCTTCTTAATCACAGATCTCTCTAACAGAAAACAAGATGACAATATGTTGTTTTCTTCAGGAAATGTACCCAAATACTTAAAATATTTAGGTGTAGAACTCTATTCCACATTCACACTCTTTATGCGACTTTAGGGAGGAGAGAAATATCATAGGATATTGATTAAGCTTCTTTTTCAAGGGTCAAAAGTTTTCCAAGGGACTACATGTCACTGCAGGCCCCTCTCCTCTCTCTTTGCAAGACAGGGCAAGGGAGGGGGTGCAGTTTGGGGCTGTCCTCTCCCCTTTCTACCCCCCTCTTAATTTTGGAGCACAATACATTCACTTCAGTGATACACAGGAGAGCTAACAGGATTCCCTTGTCTGGGAGTCTCTCCACCTGCACGAGTGCACACCGGCGTCTTAGGGCGGCCTTTGGAGCATTGAAAGTGAGCGAGAGCAATCCTGGGAGCCTGCGTTGGCCTGAAGCTACTCAGGCTTGACAATCTCAAGAAACAGAAGCCTTCCACGTGCTCAGCCCATGTCCTAAAGCTTTGTCCTGCGGCTGTAAGCCGAATTCCCAGCTAATAAAATTTTTCACCATGGCTGTTTATTTGGTTCTCTTTGCCCTTAAGTTTTGCTTTATGAGAGCATACCTCTCAGAAGTGTCAGAAAAGGAGATAATTGGCTGAGATAAGCTCAGAGATGCTCCTGGTACTTTTTGGCAAAACACTATTAAATAGTACCCCCACCTCACTCAAATTTCTAAACAATGTAAGCATGAAAAATTGATTTAAAAGTAAAAATGCTCTTTTTCTTGGCAGAATACATTTTACTGATACTGGTATCAGTAAAGGTCTTGACAGCAGAGTATACAGAGCAATAAAATATTTATAAACCAGCCCACGTTGTTCAACAAAATCTTGCTAATAAACCCAAGACTGCCCACACCGCACAGAAGATACTCACGCTGCTAGCCACAACCGCTCGTGAGCCGCTCCGTTTGCTGTGCTACGTTTGGAATTTGAGAACTATTAAACATTAAGAGAGATTTACAAACAAATGATTTAAATACTGGGAGTAAAAATTTATCTACTGTGAGTCACATTGCAGCCACGTGGTTGAAACTGTGAAATGAATAGAATTACCAATTCCTGTAATATACTAGGCTAGAGTCACCCAAAGCAAATGCTAGGGATTGCCCATCGCACGTATGTTTAGAAATAGGTATTATCCGTTTCTAGCAAGAGCATTCTGTAAATTCTCGCTTTTGTATATTGAGTCTCAAAGATTTCCACCTCTATGCTTCATCTGCTGCTCCGAGCCACCCTGTGAGGTGAGTAGGAAGCCATGGCTGTACTTTCAGTTAAGTTTCTATGCTCAGCTGCCTGTTCTTACTCGTCAGGGGGTCTGCATGTACAGTCTGGAAATGCATACTAAATTTTACAGTAATTTGAACATGAAGCCAAAGTATTAGTTTTACAACACAGACCACAAAAACTAAAGCCGGAACCACATGGATATTGAAGAGGAGGGGGTGAAGCGGGGAGGGGCTGTGTCTATTCAAAAAGGGCATGGATTTTAGACAGCTGATAGAAACTGCTCCGCTCCTTGTCCCCAGATGATCCCACCCACCGTCACGGCTTGACCAACCACGAAAGCACTGGAGCCTCTACGGGCTGCGTCTCCAGGCTGGGCTTCTCTCCCATCTTCTGACTCGCATTTTCATTTCCTTGCTGAACAACTCCCTGGGGGAAAAAAGTGCCAGTTTGAATCATACTATTTTAGGGCATGAATGGGCGGCATCTGATGATAAGTAAGCTAAAGAAGGCAACTTACCCAAACAGCAAAGCAGAGGGCCCACATCAAATCTGATATGCTACAGCGGCTTTAGTTTATTCTTTGTAACACATTTTCTCTATTTCTGACAAGGAATATGAATTGTTTTTAATTCCAAATTATTTTATTCTTTAACAACCCCCAAAAGTCAGTTAGGTAAATAAATCATTAGGCTGAAAAAAGACTTCAAACAAGCAGTTTCCTAGCTGGCTGACCCATGACACAGCAGCCCTCTGACAGATGGAACATCTATACTGGCATTACCAAAACATGACATGAGGTTAGCTTATTATGCTAACGTGTAAAAACTCAAACAACGATTGCAAAGCAGGTTTGCAAAAGCAAACAAGTTAGCTGATAGTTTACAACTGAAATAACAATCATCCCCTCAGTTTTAGGAAACTGGTGTTTTAAAAAATTAAAAGAAAAACTGAACATGGAAACAGGAACTCCTACTTAAAATAAAGACAAGAAACCATATAGACCTTTCCGTGACGCTTTTACAATCATTAAAAAAGTTTATTTTAGTCGATATGTATGAATGTGTAACTCCTGCTCCAACGGACACCACCTTTGTGTAAACTCAGCTGAAATATTCAGTCAGGGAGGTACATTTCCCAAGGTTATTTCTAAGAATATGTGTGTTTGCACAATGAAGTTTTTCTTTAATATTTGTCTATGCTTTCCCTTATTCTCATTTAACTCTATATCATATAGTAGCAAACACTATTTCACCAGAGGAAACATTTTTCAATTTGTCTGAGAAAACGAGTGTTTTCATAAGTGAATGTTTTAAGTCTTAAAAACACAGGGAAACTCTATTCTCTGTCCCATTTGATTTTTTTTTCCTTTGTGTTTTGAGGTTGAAACTTAACATTTGGAAAGCAATATTACTAGTTTCATGTTTCTCTAGTTATATATTTTACTTGAAAGCATCATATGAAAACTTGGCTGAATAAATAAGAAACGATTCACTCCAAGAAGCAAAATAGCTTTTACCCCAACAAAAATCTTAGTGAAAAAACAGTGACACCAACACAAACCTGATTTGGCTGTTTCACATCACCTGAATAGTGTTTAAAATTAAAAAGTGCTCCTGATTGCTTTAATTTCATAGAACTATGGATTACTTTCCCAAAGAGGTTAGCAATTTATCAAATATTTTATTACAAAACACCAATATTACTGACACAAGCCATATACAGAATTTATTGGCAAAAAAGACAATTAATTAAAATGCCACGCATCTACGAATGTATACAAATACAAGTCTCTACCTAATAAATTGGCAACCGCCATATGGCTTTCTAAGTACACAGTAAATACCTAGCCATGTGTATAAAAATGTAATTTCAATACCTTTTTTAAAATTCACCTTAAAATTGAGTATATCAGTGATACTATTTGACTTTTTTTTCCAGTGGGACTATAGTTTCTGAACATGTAAATATTTCTTACTTCAAATGAATTTGGATTGAGTAAAATGCTTAGCTTGTTGGTTTCTTTTTACCCGCTTGCCTTGTGGATTGGTAAGAAGAGTAAGAGCTCTTCAGGGCTACTTCTACCCTGTAAGCACATCGAAGTAGAGATTCCTTAGAAGAAATACTCTAGCCTCTCCATCTGATCCTAGAGAAGATGGCCACAGGCTCAGCTGTCTTCGTGTGAAGATGAGCGTTAGATCCCACTGCAATCTTCTTAAGCTTATCTACATTTGCAGAATAAAGTTGATGCCTTAAATTGCAAATAAACAAACATCAAAACCAATTAAATATTTATTATAGAAAGTTGGAAAGCATAGAAAGCTCTAAGGAGATTTTTAAAATTCATTCATAAATCCAACACCCAAAGGAGAACATTTTGGTGGATTTTCTTCTAGTATTTTTATGAGTAGTTATCTTCAGTATTTATTTCTTACATAGTAGTAAGTCCTCGTTTTGTGTGTCAAAGTAAGATTGCCCAGCATAGAAGAGAATATCAGACAAGTTCAGTATTGAATGAAAAATTAGAAGTGAGTCAAAATAAAAAAATAAACAGACTAAAATCCTGAGGGAGGGGAGAGGGACAGAATTAGATTTTCACATTACCTATGTCATGTTGAAGATAGTGGAGGTAATTAAGGAAGATGCCCTTCCCAAAAAAGAACCTAGTAGTGATCTTAGGTTCCAAAATAAAGTTTAGAGGTAACTTAGACATAGATTCAAAATTGTTTAGTAGTTTACCTGTAGTATCAGGAAGGAAGTCCTTCTTAAGGGCACTCTGTTGCCTGCTGCACTAACATGAAATTAATATGGGTGATAATCTTGGGTTGCTCACACCAAAGTCTAAATACAGCCTAAGGAATAATGCTCAGGGCATTCCTTCTGCATGATCACAGGACCAATTACTGTTGTCACTGGTGATGCTGTTGCTGAATTGTTGTTTTAATCTGAAGAGTGGCTCCAGTAAATATGTAATTTTGAAAGAGATCCTTTATTTATAGATTGCCAAATATTAAAAAGTAGATTTTACAGACTGGGATCTGAGAAGGAATTCTAAGCAATTCTCTTCATTTGAGGAAAATTCTCTTTGTTAAGTAGATTTTTTAAACTTATTCTAAATTGGAGATTTTCACAGTTAGAAGGGAATGTTATTTCATCAACTTACTTATGAGGTAATAAAGATACACAAACAGGAGTCCAGATAATCCTAACTTCTATTCACGTGTATTCAATTTTAAGGAGTTTGGTCAGATTCTTTTTTGTGCAAAACAACAAAACAATTTAGCCACAGTATTTCTTTTTAAATATTAAAGTAGTTTTGTTATACATGGCAGTATTAGTTCCTGCACTCATTGATCATTAACTAAATTTGAACCATATTCCCATTTATTTAACCAATTTTTAATGAACGGTTTTCCAGAGGACAAAGAAATTAACAAATATAAGTGTCCGTATGATTTCTTGGGACTTACTCTTAATATAATACTTATTACTAAAATGTATATAGAATGTTTGCCCCATTAAGTCCTTTTCTTCTACATGTCAAAATATTATTCCATTTCCATCAGTCATTAAGTGGTAGTATTTCCTAAGAATAAAGCTTTTAAATTCTTTTCTTTCTAGAATAATTCTCAAGTCACCAATAATTAACGTTTAACTAAATCAGTTGCTACTTTATGTAAAGAAATTATTTTATAGTGAATTGCTTTAGAAATACATGAAACTTTTTTTTCAGAGTTCTTTAGTTTCTTTTTTAAACATTTTTTATTGATTTATAATCATTTTACAATGTTGTATCAAGAAACTATTTTTTTATAACAGTTTTTATTATATTCCCCAGACAGAATTATCACTATGGTACAAATTGTATATCTGATTTTCTTAGATAGTCAGACCTACTTGTTCAACAGCTGAGTGGGTGGTTTTCTCATCACCAAGTAGCTTACAATTTCAACATGAAGTTTCTCTCCTTTTAGTTTCTTTTTTAAAGGAATCGGACAGTGGTGTTGATGTACGTATATCCTCTTCAAGGAAACTATGAACCTTTGGAAGATTGGGACTGTGTCTCATTTTTATACACCCTGTACCTTCAGAGGCTGCCACGTTTCTGGCAATCAGAAAACGTCTTAGGAATGAATGAATAAGCCAATTTTATATTAGTGCTCTATGCTCCTTCCTGTATTTCCTAATGAAACAAGAAATGATTCCTTTTATTTCTCCTGTCCAACTTCTTCATCTTCATTATCAAATTTTATTAAGTAGCTGTATTAATTTCCTCGGGCTGTCATAACAAATTATCACAAAATGGGTGGCTTGAAAACATTAGAAATTCTTCTGTCTGGTTTGGAAGCCAGAAACTTGAACTTAAAATGTAGGCTGGGCCATGCTCCCCCTGAAATCTCTAGGGTAGAATCCTTCCTTGCCTCTTCCAGATTCTGGTGGCTCTAGGAATTCCTTGGCATCACTTGAATTCCTGCCTCTGTCTTCACATGTTCTCTCTCTCCTTTCTCTCTGTATTTCCCTCTTCTGTCTCATATAAGGACAAGTGTCCTTTGATTTAGGGTTCACCCAGTTAATCCAGAATGATCTCATCTCAAGACACGTAATTACATCTTCAAAGACCCTTTTCTCCAAATAAGCTCACATTCACGGGTCCCGGGTAGACTCTGGGGGGACCTCTTTACAACCCACTACAGTACCTCAATGTACAGATTTCTCCCTTTTAAATATTTTAACAAATATCTTTTAGAATAGTCATAAATATTTGTACTGGTTGTTTTATATGTTAAACCGACATTAAAGAGAGAGCCAAAAAACATAGTGGCCTAAATAGGTAAAAGTTTTTCTCTCATCTTGCATTCTGGCCAGGCTAGGCTAGCAGAAAGGCTGTACCCCATTAAGTCACTCAGGGTCCCAGGAGCCAACGGTCTCTGCCATGTCAGCATCTCAGCCCAAGACGGGGAAACAAAGTGGAGAGCAAGTCATTTCCCTTCAAGCAAGTGGGACTGGAGTTGCACACAGGACTTCGACTTTGCAGTTCTACTGGTGAGAACTTACTCAGGTGGCTCTGCCCAGCTGTGGTGAGACTGAGCAGTAGTTTCTTTAGCTGGGTGGCCACGTGTCCAGCTATAACTTTATTACTTTGGAAAATGGACAAATGGAGTGGGGGATAAGTAACAGCAGGTGACGACTTTTAAAAGCTTTAACTCTCCTAATTATATATATTTAAAACTAAACAGATTATTGGTGGATTCAACACAAGTTATGCATCTAATTATAGCTTTTGTCATCTTCATTCATAGCCTGGAAAATAAATATTAATTTTCCTGATTTTCTAAAATTCCTAATTGTATGACATTAATTATCTTTAAGGAAAAAAATATTTTTCTACATTTCAGAAGTCATTGTTAGACACTGTACAGTTAACCACTGTTATTTGCTTAATCTTTGACAAAGGAGGCAAGAATATGCAACAGAGAAAAGACAGTCTCTTTGACAAGCTGTGTTGGGAAAGATGGACAGCTGCATGTAAATCAACGAAATTAGAACACTCCCTCATACCATACACAAAAATAAACTCAAAATGGTTTAAAGACTTAAACATAAGACAAGACACCATAAACCTCCTAGGATAGAACATAGACAAAACATTCTCTGATATAAATTATAGCAACATTCTCCTAGGGCAGTCTACTGAAGCAACAGAAATAAAAGCAAAATAAACAAATGGGAACTAATTAAATTTATAAGCTTTTGCACAGCAAAGGAAACCATAAATCAAGTGAAAAGAAAACCTACAGATGTGGGAGAAAATATTTGCAAATGATGTAACTGACAAGGGCTTAATTTCCAGAATGTACAAACAGCTCATACAATTTAATAACAAAAAATGAACAACCCAATCAAAAAATGGGTAGAAGACCTACACTAACATTTCTCCAATGAAGACATACAAATGGCCAAAAGGCACATGAAAAAATGCTCAATATAGCTAATTATCAGAGAAATGCAAATCAAAACCACAATGAGATATCACCTCACACCAGTCAGAATGGCCATCATTAAAAAGTCCACAAAAGATAAATGGTGGAGAGGCTATGGAGAAAAGGGAACCTTCCTACACTGTTGATGGGAATGTAGTTTGGTGCAGCCTTTATGGAAAACAGTATGGAGATTCCTCAAAAAAAACTGAAAATAGATTTACCCTATGATCCAGCAATCCCACTCCTGGGCATGTATCCAAGAGAAATTCTGCTTCAAGAAGTTACATGCACCCCAATGTTCATAGCAGCACTATTTACAATAGCCAAGACATGGAAACAACCTAAATGTGTGTAACTGAATCACTATGCTGTACACCAGAAATTAACACAACATTGTAAACTGACTCTACTTCAATTAAAAAAAGAAACAACCTCTATTATAAAATAACTGTTTTGAGCAACTCATCCTCTGGTTTCCATGAGGAAGTGTTTATCTTGACTTCTTGCCCTCTGTCCCTTTACTCCTCCGTATGGTGATGGAACGAATATCCGGGAGGTGGGTGACAGCCAATGGCTTAGTAAATGTGCCTGCCCTACAGATTCAAACTCTCCCTCTAACGGGCTGTCCAGAGGACTAGACTGGCTGCAGGTTGTTATACTTGGCTCTCACTCTAAGATACAGTCTTCATCAACTCTTATCAGCAATAGAGTTAAAATTTTAACCTTCATTTTCCTGACTCAAGTGTCTCTCTCTCAGTTCAGAATTTAGGTGGTGAGAGGGAGGAGTCACTTATTAACCCTTTCTAATCCCAATGACTAAATGCATTATGAAGCTTTTGTTTCCCACATGATTTGTGAGCATAAAATATTGAATCAGAAAATTTCCTGGAAGGTTAAGCCAGAAACTGTTTAACGTTGTTTTTTAAAAAGGGTAATATTTTCTGCCTAAAGGAGGGATCTGGTTTCAGTTTAGACCCACTCTGAAAGTTACTCTTCTAGTCAACAGCAGCTAAATACAACACCTACTCTACCCCCACCCATACCATACTCTCCTCCCACCCTACCCACTCCTGTCACTACCAAGGGGCAGAACACAGAGGCTGCAGGCCAATGCAAGAGACACAGAGGGTTTGCAAAAACTAAAAGAAGTTAATGGGTTGTAAGTATTTAACAAAGAAGACTGAAGAAAGCAACCTCTTTAGAAATGCTATTAACAGAGATGATAGCAATGGAAAAATTTTTTAATTTGAAAAAAGATCAAAAACGGGTTTACACAAGGAGCTGACCATTTCAGCAGCCCTACAAGAGAAGAGAACAAAACACGAGGGTCAGCAGAATCTTAAGAACAACAACATTCAAAGAAAGAGAAAACAGAACAGAGATGGTTCCTTAGTTATGTTTGGCTAAGGGCTCAGTTGCTAGAAGGAGAAACTAGAAGTTAAAATCAAAACTTCACTATATGTTATTTTGGGTTTAATAGAATTAGGATCACATATATATATATATATAGTATATACTCAGATATACGTCTCTTTCCATTTTGTGGTTTCAGTTGGTCTCAATTTTTCCTTGATGTTGCATCTATAAATTCCTATGAATTGAGAGGACCTCCTATAGTTAAGAGTATATTGAGGCTGGAAAGACAAGTGACACTTGCAGCCACGGTTCCGACCCTCAGCGAGGGCACGGTGGGCAAGCAGCTCCCCTGGACAGTGATTCTTAGGAAGGCCTGAGCTCACCCGAGTGGGCTTCACACCACACATTTTTGAGGTGTGACTGCTAAATGACCAAGGTCAAGCAGTCCCTTGACTGTGAAGGCGTAACCCATGACATTGGCAAGAAAATGACCTGAAACTCTGAATGATCTGGTGGACCCCATTTTTAAGATTTTGGTAGCATAAGATTCTTTGAATACCTAAGTATTACAGCATTTCATTTACATTATGGAACATAATTTTAACATTCTGAGGTTCCTTCCCTTTCCTTCATTCCCCACATTCAGTCATTCCAAGTAATACTGACAGTGCCTCTAGCCATTCTAGTTCATCTTTCCAAAAATGGGCTGAGGCCCATTCATTCTGTCTCTTGGATGTGTGATAATAAAATAATCTACTAAGTCATTTCTCCCCGATTCTCTTTATAGCTCCCAATAAACTTTCTAAATCCAAATCTGACTTCTTTCTCAGGTATAAAAATTCCAGATATTCTCAACTGACTACAGGAAAATCCAAACCCTAGAAAAGCGGTTCTTTAAAGTGTGTCCCAAGACCAGCCTCATCAACGTCACTTGTGAATTTGTAAAAAAAAATGCAAATTCTCAACCTCCCTCAGCCCTAAACCTTCAGACTCAAAATCTCTAGGGGAACCAAGCAATCCGTGCTTTTAAAAATACTCCAGGGGAACTGAGGCCCGCTCAAGCTTGAAAGCTACTAACAGAGAATGGCGATGCTGTCTGCCTCGCTTCCCCCAGGCTCACACGTGTACCCTGCACACCTGCCCTCGGATCTCCTCCCCACTTCCCAAGCACATCGTGCTCCTTCACGCTTCTGTGCTTCAGTACTTCCTGTGGCCAAAATGCTCTTCTGCTCCTCCGCTGTCTGTTCAACTTTTATTAGGCACTTAAAGTCCTTTGGGGATGAACAGGATGTAAATAAGTGTATGCTCATCCTTCAACACAAAGCTTTGCAGCAAAGCTTTCTCTCATGTCCGGACAGATTTAGCCATTCCTTCCCTCTGTGCCATCACTGTGTGTAACGTGCTGTGCCACAGCTGTTTATGGCCGGGGCCCTGGAAGGTGACTCCCTGAGGCCAAGTCTCACCCTCAAGATGCCCTTTATAATGCTGGGATTACAGATGCCCCCAGTAAGTAACAGTCAGGTACGACCTTACTGGGTGGTTTGCCAGGCAAGCTTGTCTACTCTTTCTGCATTTTTAAAAAAACTCCTTTCTCTTCACTGAAGATGAATTCTCTTCTTCCTGGTGAGAAGTCCCCTCTTCATCCTCTTTGGCTGAGATTTGAGAAGGAATAATACGAAGAGCAGAGGGGGAAGAGTATCAGCCAGATGGGTCCCTTGACGCCTGGAGATCAGGAGAGGGTGCCCTTTCTCCGTAAGTCATACCTACTAAACGAAACAAACACTCTTGATAAATAAAATAATAAAAGTAGATTAAAAATTTTAAATCCAAATTCAATTTTTAAAAAAGGTTCTCTACTCATATATTGTCTTTCAGTTTTGATTTATGAGAAGAGTTGAAAAGCCATATACTTAATGTTGAAGAATATACACTTCTCTGTATGGGTGGCTAAAAAGTAAGAGATTTGTTCTGTGGAAATAATCAGTATCAGACTCTGACCATGTTTTCTATACTGGGAAATTAGGCTCATTAGCAGTAGGATAGTCTAAATTTCCCTTTTTCTTACTTTCTAACAAGAATTTAAAGAGGGTCTTTTACACTCATTCTTGTCCCCAACATCCTGCATGGGCTTAATCAGTGTACTGGCTGGACTGAGCAGAACTTGGTGTGCACATCAACTTACTTAGTAACAGAATTACAACAACTGCAAGGTTTGGCATTTTCATCTAGTATCATGAATAAACAACTTTTCTAACTGAAACCCGAGTTACTGTTTTCCACAGAATTGAAACTACTTGAAATGTGAACCACAACTCTTTCTGACTATTCTGAACTGGAAGTTTTATCTGTAGAGTCAGCCTGTAACTTTTTTATTTCTTACTGCGAGTAGTAATTAACAATTACTTAGCTGGTATGAGTGAATAGTTCCATTTTCCTACTAACCCTTCCTTGCCATGTCTGTCAAGATCCACTTCTGGGTCAAATACATAGTGAGGAGCAATGAAAGAGGAGAGGGGGGCTGGAGTTACTCCTCAGGGAGATGTGCACTTGGTACAGAGTGGACAGGCATGGAAGCATAAGGGTGGCAGATAAGGCTGGATGGGATCTTTACCTCTCCCCCATCACTGTAATGCTGGACAGAGGGCCTTGTACAAGATTGATTATGTTTGCAATTAGCTTAGGGAATTAAGGACACCTTTAATTGGAAACATCTAGCTAAACGCAACCCAGGAACAGAACTAAGAGCCCTCTTTGGAACTGGCTACCCCATCAAGAATTATCTCCCTCATCTCTGCCATTCCAAACTGCCTGGCACCACTCGGATGCACCCATCACACATGCTTTGTTATGTTCTCTTCTTCACAGTTAGACTCCACTCCCCAAAGGCAGGAAATATCTTTAATTCATCTTTACATTCTCAAGGGGATCTAGCAAAGTATATACCTTAACATGCTCTTGTTGAACAAGTAAGTTAAATATACATCCTTTAGAAAGAGTTAGTTGCTAACACTGTAATAGCAAATTCATACAGGGTCCAGATATACTCATTTAAACTGTATATCTTAAGCAGGTCTGAAAGAGAAGGAATTTGTCTTTTAAATTTGTCTTTATAAAGCACAGAGTTTGTCATGAAGAATTCAAGGCTTCTGGAACCCTATTATAAAATAATCCAGATTCTAGTTTTATCCCAGAACCCTAAAAT
Organism: Camelus dromedarius; assembly: GCF_036321535.1. NCBI lineage: Eukaryota > Metazoa > Chordata > Mammalia > Artiodactyla > Camelidae > Camelus > Camelus dromedarius. The sequence continues at coordinate 37,644,311 of NC_087455.1, forward strand.
CTCCCCCCAAACATGCCAATCAAAGATGTAAATAGAAAGAAGAGAAAGGCAAAAGGCAAAGGCATCACCAAATTCAGAAGAAAAAGAGACCCTTAATGCGCACGAGAAACAACGTGCACGAATAACAACAAATCACAGCAAACCAATTTTACCTGTTAGCTTCAATACCCATGTATCAAAATGTACTTATCACTATGGATGCACTTAAATTTAAGTGAAGGTAATATTGTACAGTACATGTAAATCCATAATTGTAAAGTAGATCATTTAGAGTTTGCAGAGTAATTTACCACTGAATTGGTTTTTCATAGCATCGCCTCATTTTGCAGTTACATATGATTATTTAACAATGTTTGATTGGATTCCCTCTTCTAACCCATTCCCAGTTCTCACAGATACTAATGAAGTATCTAAATGACAAGCACACAGTGGAAAGTCTATAACAAGGAGGCTGGAAAAATGTATCCACTGTATGACTGACACCTGACGAGCTGAGAAGATAAATCAACCCTTATTTGGGATCAGGGACATTCCTGGAAATCATGCCCCTGGCTAACAAAGAGGAGAGGAAAGCCATCAGCATCTCCCCCAAATACATTCAAACAAACACTCAGATGACAGACTCCATTATAATTATTAACAAACACTGGCAAATTTGCATTCATTGCTATCTTTTCTTTGAACCTCAAAAGCATTGTCTCCTCTGCATCTAATCCTTTCCCCAGATCTTCATCCCATTCCCTCTCATCTCCTTCAGAACCTGGCTTCATCACTGAATTTCTCCCTTCTGTTAACTCTTCTCTCGCCCAGGCTTCTTTATCAATTTATAAACACATTGGAACACCTCACTTATAATAGCCCTGTCTTTCTCACCTTGCATAACTTTCTAGTTATCATCCTTTCTTTCCTTCTTTTCTGTTCAGGAGTATCAGAAGAGCTATTTAAACTCATTCTTTTTTTTTTTTTCTTTTCTAATTTTTCATTGTGGTAAAATACATATAACATAAAATATAACCTTTTAACCACTTTTAAAAAAATTTATTAAAGTGTAGTTGAATTACAATGTTGTGATAGTTTCAGGTGTATAGCAAAGTGATTCAGTTATTATATATATAATATGTATATATATTATATTCTTTTTCAGATTCTTTTCCATTATAAGTTACTACAAGATACTGAATATAGCTCCCTGTGCTATTATACAGTAGGTCCTTGTTGTTCATATGTTCTATACACAGAAGTGTGTATCTGTTAATCCCAAACTCCTAATTTATCCCACCCTTCCCCTTTGGTAACCTTAAATTTGTTTTCAATGTCTGTGAGTCTATTTGTTTTGTAAGTAAGTGCATTTCTATCATTTTTTACATTCCACATGTAAGTGATATCACATATTTGTCTTTGTCTGACTTGCTTCACTAAGTATGATCTTCTCTAGGACCACCTATGTTGCTGCAAATGGCATTATTTCCTTCTTTTTTATGACTAATATTCCTACATATAGTATAAGTTTTATATATATATATAAAAATAAAAAATATATACACACACACACACACACACACACACACACACACACACCTCCCACATCTTCTTTACCCAGTCATCTGCTGACGGACAACTTAGGTGGCTCCCATGTTCTAGCTATTGTAAATAGTGCTTCCATGAGCACTGGGCTGCATGTATCTTTTCAAGTTAGAATTTTCATCTTTTCTGGTTATATGCCCAGGAGTGGGACTGCTGGGTCATATGGTAAGTCTATTTTTAAAACTCACTCTTTTATATTCACTTTTCACTCACTCTCAAACTTGTGCAATCTGCTTGTTCACTGAAAGAACTTTGCCTGAGGCCCCAGTGGCTACTTGTGACACAGGTATCTAAGGGCCACTTACTGGCCTTTCTCTTACCTTGAATTGGGCCCTGGTGACCCTTCCTTCTTTCTTAACATTCTCTCTTCCTTGGACTTCTACTGTAACAGTTTCTCCTGATCTCCTCAAAACCCCTGAACTTACTTTGAATGTGAAACCTGATTCTATCACCTTCTCTGCATAGCCCTGGGGTAAGTTACATGAACTCAGGTGTTAGCTGTGCTGAACTCATCAGCCTGTGGCCTGTCCAGCTATGTTGGTCGGTGTCCCAGCAGGCAACAGCAGCCACAGTAAAGAGTCTAGTCAAGGAAATATTACAAGGGATGTGGAAGCATCAGGAAGCCATCACAGAGCCAGGAAAGAGCTGGAAACTTAAAAGGGCCACAGCCAACAGCAACTTCAGACATGGAAGAATTCAGTCACTACCAAAAACACAGTGAAGCTAGGCTGGGAAGAGATAAGCATCCTGACCACCTCTCACGCTACTCTCCTCTAATCTTCTTCTGGTGCCTCTCATTGGTCAGACCTAACCGGAAACCCAGAGCACAATGGGGATTGGGTGATGTAAACTCTAGAAGTCAACTTCCTAAGATGTACAGGAGGGAAGAGTAGAGAATAAACCCGAATGGAGGACCAGCAAAAACCAGCCAGCAGACGGGCACACTACCTACCATCTCCTGCACTCACTTAAAAAGAATTTTGGGGGCCAGGGACTATTCTAGGAACACGGGGGATCACAAGACAGAAAAGGTGCCCATTTTTATGGTGTTTTCATTCTCCTTGGGGAGACAGATTGTAAAGCAGTAACCACACAAGACAACTTCCAATGGTAGGTGCAGTGAAGAAAAGGGGCACCACGACTCTAACACAGATGAGGAGGTGGCAGGAGAGCTTAAAACGAGTAAGAAGAAGGGATAATAAGAAGCTTTCTAAGAGGCAGGGGAAGAGTATTCAACACGGGAGATCAGCAAAGGCCAGAGCGCAAACATCCGGAGGTGGAAACCAGTCTGGCTTATGCAAGGGGTGGACAGGAGGCCAGTGTGGCTGGAGGGGGGGTAGTAAGAGATGAGGCAGGGATGGTAGCAAAGGCTAGGTCATAAAGGGCTTTGCAGGCCAGGTGAGGAGTTGGATGATTTTGCTAAAGCAACAGAAAGGTTTCAGGTGGGGGCTGGGAGGCTGGAGCTTTCTGTAGGTTAAGACACATCTAATTTCCATTTGTAAAATAAAACTTTCACAAGTCTTTGAAAAATAAACTGTAGTGGGACAAGAATGGAAACGTCCTGTTACAGTCTGCATTGCCCTGACCAGAGTGCCCATGTTCAGGAGTGGCATTCTGCAAAATGGTGGCACTGTTTGGATCAGGATGGAAATCTGAGACAGGAGTGGCCCCACCACAGGCTGGTTGGCAGCCCATGACATGGGTTAGAGCTGGGGGCTCTGGCAACTGAACTGTGTTCCTCTGAAATGTGGATTATAGGATAAGAACAGGGTAAATTAGCAGTTGGTAGTGTGAGAACAGATCAAAGAGATGGAGAAAAACAGAGATACAATGGGAACAGCTTCTCTTTAGAGGTGCCCTGCTTCCTAATAGCTACTCACATATCTATATAAGTACTCCTGCTTCCAAGCCTTTTTAATTAAGGTGGCTTCTGGGTCCCTCTTAAATGCAAAAGAGTCTAATGAGCACACTGGTGTCCCCAAGGTTTCAAGCCTCTTCTCTTCTCATTCACAACTGTAAGAAGTGCCAAAGATTTGCCCTGAAAACAAAAGGAAACGAAACCCCCCTCAAATCTCTGCTTAAAACAACCAAAGCTTTACTTCTCACATACTTCAAATGCCTACGATGAGGTGGATGGGTCACTACTGTGCACCATCCTTCCAAGACCAAGATTAATGGAGCATACACTGTGGAACATTGCTGATTGTCACGGCAAAGAGAAAGAGTTCTGGAAGGTCTTGCATCAATAATTAAAGGCTGTGCTCAGAATTTATGGGCAGAACGTGTCATGCGGCTCATCCAAACTACAAGGAGGCCAGGAGATGCCATCTTACCACTTACCTGTAAGAGAACAGGAAATGTTTGGCACACCCATTCACTCATCCATAACCATGGCTTTAACTGGTGCCTATACATCAATGTCAAAATTTCTAGGAGAGGTGCTCCATTTTCATTTTCACTCTTTAATCCATATTTTCAACCACCACAACTGGGTTCTATCATAGACATTCAAGTCTCACGCACCAAGCTTCATCCTTCTCACAAACTTTCTGTATTCTTTCTCTGGGTCAGTGGCTCCACTATCTGAACTAGGAAACCCAGATATTACCTTTGACTCTCTCTCTCTTCTAACACGCAATCAGTTGCCAGATCTATAGACTTCTAATTTATTCCCATCTTGATAACTCCATGACCATTACCCTACTTTAGTTCCTCATGGATTCTTGCCCAGACAGCTCTGTTAGCCTCCTGTCTGGTCTTCCTCCCATCATACCTTTCCCTATAAACTGCAATTCATTCATTCAACAAACATTTACAAAGTGCTTACTGCTTCCTAGATTAAATAAGTAATGGGCCCACCTTGAAGAAACTCAGTCTAAAAAGGGAAACAGCGATGAGACAAAATATTTCAACATAATGGACAAATGTGTTAAGAGCTATGCAGAAAGTGGAGTGGGAATGGAAAGGAAACACTAAGTTGGGTGTGGTGGTAATGGGAAAATAGTGTTGGGAGCTTCTAGAGAGGAAGTAAAACTTCAGCCAAATAAGGGAGCTACCCCTCCATGTGAACAACAGGAGCTAAAAACGTAGGTGAAGGTAGCAGCATCTGCCTGACACCTTTGAAAGACTTCACTTGGCTCAGCCAAACCAACATGGATTGAGAGGAATGGCATGAAAGAGAAAGCAGGCAATCAGTAAGGACTCAAAGCATCCTTGATCGGTTAGTTGGCTGGTAAGTGGGTAGAAGGTCATCTGCTGAGGTAAGAAACTAAAAAGAAAAGCAAGTCTATGGGGAACAATACTGTTAAATCATGGATATCTTTACATAGCTGAATACTGATTCTAGGCATAATGCCAAGCATCTTACTTTATATTTTATTTAACCATCACAGCAGTTTTATGAGGGAGGTAAAGTTGTCTATTATCTTCGTTTTGCAATTTAAAAGCAAACACTGAGTTTCAAGGATTAATGACTCGACCAGTTACAGTTACTAATTTTGTTTTGCACCAAGCTGCTATCTTTGTACCAAGCTATGCTGAGTTTGAGGTGCCTACAGGCATTCCACCCAGATGTGTCCACAGGCTGGATGGAGTGCAAGGGAGGGACTGGCAAAGAGACACAGGCCTGGGGTCTACCAGAATAGGGAACACGGTGGGGTCAGAGATACAGGCTTGGATGAGAGGGCTCCGCGAGCTCTAAGCAGGGAGAAGGAATGAGGGGCTGGGGAACACTAGTCTCAGAGGGGCCAAAAGAAAGAAAGAAACCAGCGGAAGTTTGAGGCGCCATCCGATAGTGCGAGTCCTTACGGATGTCCTTCCGTGAATCTTTTTGCCAAGTCCCTAGTCCAAGTGCGTGGAGTTCAATAAAGGGCCTCCGGGGTCAGAAGGGGCACTCTGTCAAGGTTGGGCCTTTGTATCCAATTCCTTCAGTTCCTTAAGGACCAAAGGATGGATGACCTGAAACTCGCACGGAGACGTGACTACCTGAGGAGGTAAACAATTAGCTAAACCTCCTTAAAGCGGATGGAGGACTCGTCTCCCTCCAGCGTCGCCAAAGGCGCTGTGGTTGTGAACGAGCAGAGGTTACCGCAGAAACGACGATGCGTGCTGGGCAAGGATGCAGACAGCTGGCGGACGGGGACCCGGTCCGACGGGAAGAGCGACCGCCCCGAGCCGCGGGCACGCGCGCCGGCGAGGAAGGCCGGGAGCGCCGCGGGCTCACCCGGCTCTCCTCCCCACCGCAGCCGCCTCCTGCTCCTCCGGTGTCCGCGTACCCTCTGCCCTTTCTGCCCGTCCCGCCGCTCGGCTCAGCGCCCCCCGCCCTTCCGACGCGGCCACGGCCCAGCTCCCGTCACCCGCTCAGCCCCGCCCGGCTGTGCGTCACGCGGAGCGGGGTCCGTATGTAGCGCGGCCAGGCCCCGCCCCCGCGCCCAAGGCCCCGCCCCTCCAGCCCCACAGGGGCAGGCTCGCCGGCGTGGGCTGTGGGCTGTGGGCTGTGGGGTCCGGACTTTACCCACTCTCCGGGGGATCGTCCCGCCGCCGCCGAGGCCCCGCCTTTTCTGAGGCCCTCTCCTGCCACCTGAGCGGACGCGGGGAGTCGAAGCCGGGCGTGCGGGGCGCCATGCAGGGCCGCCGCCCCACAGGCGCGGCGGCTGCGGCGGGGCTGGCCGGCTGAGGCCCGTTCTGGGCCGAGGCATGTGGAGCCCCGGCAGGAGCCTCCTCCAGACGCCGCCCCGGCTGCCGCAGCACGCCGCCGTGCCGGGCCGCGCCGAACTGCCGCCTCGCCGGGCCCTGCCGCGGGCTGCGGGCGGGGACGGCCCCGCGGACCGCCTCCCGCGCGGGGGCGGGGCGAGCGCGGGGGTGGTGGCGGCGGCGGCGGCAGCGGCGGCGGCCTCCGGGGCCCTGCTTGGCGCCTATCTGGAGCGCCACGGGCAGCCTGCGGCCTTGGAGCTGCCGGCGCCGGGCGGGGCCTTGGCGGGCAGCCCCGGGAGCGGCGGCAGCGGCGGCGGCGGCGGCGTGGTGGTCGGCGTGGCCGAGGTGAGAAGCTGGCGCTGCTGCTGCCTCGGCAGCACCTGTTGGTGCCGGAGCCTGGTGCTGGTCTGCGTGCTGGCCGCGCTGTGCTTCGCTTCCCTGGCCCTGGTCCGCCGCTACTTGCAGCACCTCCTGCTCTGGGTGGAGAGCCTCGACTCGCTGCTCGGGGTCCTGCTCTTCGTCGTGGGCTTCATCGTGGTCTCGTTCCCCTGCGGCTGGGGCTACATCGTGCTCAACGTGGCCGCCGGCTACCTGTACGGCTTCGTGCTGGGCATGGGACTGATGGTGGTGGGCGTCCTCATCGGCACCTTCATCGCCCATGTGGTCTGCAAGCGGCTGCTCACCGCCTGGGTGGCCACCAAGATTCAGAGCAGCGAGAAGCTGAGCGCCGTTATCCGCGTCGTGGAGGGAGGGAGCGGCCTGAAAGTGGTGGCGCTGGCCAGACTCACTCCTATACCTTTTGGGCTCCAGAATGCAGTGTTCTCGGTAAGTGGTGTCCCGCTGGTCCATCCCTCTCCGAGTCTGTTTTTGAGCGATCTTGTGACGGCCCTGGGAGGGCGCTCCATCAGATAAATACCAGCAGAGAAGTGACATTGACAACAGGAGTTAGCATTTCCGTCGTACCATAAGAAATCTTAAATAAAGCAAATTTAAGTCGGGCCCTCTGTAGATCTGGTGAAGAAAGAACCAACCCTTTTTGGCATATGGGTTTTGTTAAAAATGAAGAGTCCTTTGAACTCTGAGGGGAGATGAATGGAAATATCCATTTTAAACATTTGTCATCTTATTTCTGTAGCAGCTTTGGCAACAGTCAGGGAGTAAAGGTTTCACATGCGTAGTTTTCTTTCTTAACCTGTATAAATGCATCCATGGTTTTGACTCAACAACGTGGCACTAAAGGAAGTGTTTGGGTAAACAACGTAGGGAGTCGTTACAGACTATATTTTGGGGTTCCCTAAAATTTTTAATAGGCCTTTTGTTCATCGAGTAATTTGCTGTGATACAGTGTAATGGGGATAGCCTCCTGTTTATGTTTGGAGGAACTTCATTTTGAAATCCCTAGGTAGTGGATAAAACAAAATAGGACAGATAACCTTTTCCCCAGTGAGAACTTATTTTTCTTTTTGCACATCTTCTACACTTTTTTTGCCTTGTTTTCATGTGTTCTGCTCATCTAGCTTAGGTTTTTCTGGCTAGTGGACATCCCATTGCAACTGATTTAGGAATTAGAGACACTGCTAGTGAGGAAACCATGGATCAGAAGAAAGGAATCCAGTATTTACAAACTTAGTGTCTTTGGAACAAATTATTAACCCTATCTGCCTTAGCTTTCCTCTTTTCTAAGGTGAAGGGGTTGAATTAGATTACTGAGTTCCTCAAATTCAATGATTCTAAACTACAAAGAGTTCATATTAGCGATTCTCAGGAACTCAACCCTTCAGGTAGACGTAAAGGAAACTATGAAGTCGAGAGATTTAGCACTCAAGACTGATAGGAGCCAACATATTTTATGTTAGTGAATCTGACACATTGTTTTGTTTCAGAAATAAATTTTTAGTCTCTAGAAACTTTCTTCTTTTGTTTTAACAATAATTCTAACCAACCTAGCTGTGACGAAATTAAGATCTCTTCTTTGTTGTTCTTTTCTTTGTAAATGCCTTTTGCAAATCTTGCGTTGATTCTAACGAACAGCGACGCTTGGCATGGAAATAGATAAGGAGTTCTCTGTGCAGATAAAGTTTGGTGTTTACAGGTAGTCTGGTATGTTCTCTCTTAAATTTTTACCTCTTTACAGCCACCTATAAACATGCACCTTGACCCAACCTAATATAGATCAAATATCCTAAGACTTTGAAAGAGGGTTGACACCACGGAACCTAAATAGTTTCATTCTGTTAGTTTACTCAACTCTCCTGTGTGGCTTACTGTGTATTTTCTTGTCCCCCTACCTTGTGCCTACTATCCTAGGTTCTTTCCACATATTATTTCTAATCTTTAACTAGCCCTGCAGAAGGTGATTGTGCTTATATTAAAGGCTATTGTCTAATATTCTGGAGCACAGGGCTGATGCTCTGGAGTTCTGCTGTCCCTGTGGAATCTATTGTCCTCGGTCAAATCGCTTACCCTCTCTGTGGTTCATTTTCTTATTTGCAAAATGGGGTCAAGTAATGGTACCTCCTTCATAGGATAATTGAGATGATTACGTAAAATAAATACATGCAACCAAACCTGGGTTAACAAACACTCACAGGTGCCTTTTGGGATAGTTACTATTGTTAGAATCCAGGGTCACCTAGGTACTAAATAAATGGTAGAACCAAACTTTACACTGTGGTTTAAAGATAGGGTCTCAACCCAACCCGGGGCTCTGTTTCTTCACTGTGTATAGTCCTGAGTGTATAACTGGACTCATTAACTGTTTATTAATTAAAAATCAAATAGATTTTTAAAATCATCTCTTAAACATATTAAAGATGTGAGTTAGAAATTCTGCTTTGTATTTGGAAATAATTTAAGGTAATTATGTAATTGAAACTGAACTTGACAAGGGGCAGTTCTCAATTTGGCCTTGTGGAATCGAGAGAAAAGAATGAAAAAAAGGAAAATGGCCTCTTGAAATAGGTATTATTGGCCCAGTTTTACTGAGGAAGAAATGGAGGCTCAACCATCCAGGAGCTTGTTCAGGATCACCCACCTGCCAAGGGGTGTAGCTGAGGTTTAGACCCCAGATTGGCTGAAAAAGTGCCTCAGACCGTGTGAAATTCTCACTCTTGGCCATGAACAGGGTGGGTTGTGGAGCCATTGGATATAGTCTATTACGTCTTGTTCATTTCTGTTACTAACTTACCTGCTTAGTAGCTCTTTCAACCAAAACAGCTTACTGAATTCACCCAGCGTATGTGAGTGAAAAGAACGCTTAGTTTAGGCTGATTTTTCTTTTAGCCCAACTTTCCCTTCTGCCTTATAGAACTTCATTCTGTGTCCACCCTTTCTGCCCTCATACCCCTCTGGCTGCCCATGACTGTCCCTCTTCCAGACATGTTTCTTTTGTTTTCTTCTTCCCTGCCTGTCTTTTAAGTTATCCTTTCCCCCCACCCCACCCCCTTTACAGTTAAAACTCATCTTCGGTGTCCACGATTGATTGATCTTTAATCAGTGCCCACGATTAAAGAAACTTATCTGGGCCTTCCTCAAAGAGGAAGTGAGGTATAGGGGTCATGAGAGGCACAGGCTTTGGAATTAGATCGTCCTTGATTAGTTCATGCTGAGTTATGAGACTGAAATAACCTAATGCAGGGAAACATGGAGTGTTTGCTGGGTACATACTCAATTCTCAAAAATTGTTAGCAATTATTATGGTTAGTGGTGGAGGTAGTGGTGTTTACATTTTAGATACAGGAGGTGATTGTAAAAGGTGAGTATATGGAAGAAAGAAAGGGGCTCTCCCTTTCTTCCTATCTCTTCTTAGCTGTATTTTCTTTTCCCATGTGATTAAAAAAAGGGTAAGCAAACTGACACTCACTTTTGAAACTCATTATTGAAATGGAAAATAAGTACATAATACTTTATAATATCAAGTCTGTCTTAGATCATAAGACATATACTTTCTGAAGTACATATTTAAGTTTTTTCCACTTTTAAAAATTCACTCGTTTCTTCTGGGAGATGGTTAAAGGCCCCCCCCCCCAATGTTTTTGATGTAATCTTGTATCCATAGGTATGATTGTACATTAAGACAGATTTCTAGACTTGTAGTCTGTGTGTGTTTCTAAGTACTGTTCTTATCTGGACATATCTCCGTAACTATTTCTTACTGCCTCAGTCGGGATAGGCTAAATTCTGCTACAGTAACAACCCCCAAACCTCAGTGGGTTAAAAGCAAAGGTTTGTTTGTCTATTTGACACAGATCCAGGTTCAGCTTGGTTTGGGGAAGGGGTGGGGACTCTGCTTTATGTCATTTTCACTCTGGGATCCAGGCTGACAGAGCCACCGTCTTTCTCTTGGTTGCATGACATGGTGAATTGTGCACTGGTTTTTAAAGCTTCCACTTGGAAGTAATCTCATCTTTTTACTGGCTAAACAAGTTACATGGCCACAGCTGACCTCAGAGGGGCAGCGTGTACTCCAGGAGGGAGAAGAGTGAAGTGTTCGGTAGCAGTCTTCAGGACTCTGGCACTTGGTTTACAGGTTCTGCCTCCCAGACCCTTCAGTCCACTCCGCTGCCCCCATCCTGGCGCAGGCATCTCAGCTTCCCACCTGGTCTCCTTGCCTCTTAGGCAAGAGTTTCCAGTTTTTTCTCTGTCCAGAAAGGTTTTTCTAGAAGGCAAATCTGACCTTGGTTCTCCCTGTGGAAAACCCTCAAGTGGATTTTCTTTTCCCCTCAGGATAAATTCCAAACTCTCACAGCTTACCTCTGTAGCCTGTCTCGCATCCGTCTGCAATTACTAAGTGCCCTTTGATGTGTTAACTTATCTCGTCCTCAGCATTCTAAGGCAGACGTGATTATTTGATTCAAACATAGCAAATCAAAATTTTAGGATTTCCTTTTTGTTGATAAAGCTGAAAACTATAAACATCCCATTCTGTGTTTAGTAAGCATTAAAACATTCTTGTGAAGTCTCCTGTAAGATGCCCCCCTTGGAGATGATACAGAAAAAAAATGTGGGGCGGGAGGATGGCCACGTCCCAGGTCTCAATTGAGACTCTGGGATGCGCCCCACCAGGTGAGGGTCCTTGGCTTCACTTAGGAAAGAATTCAAGAGTGGGCCACAGTTGAACAAAGGTAGATTTATTCAGAGAGATACATACTCCATAGATAGAGTACAGGCTATTGCAGAAGGTAAGAGAAAGTCCACAAGGTGTGGGGGTCAGGCAGTCAGTTTAGAGTAAAAGTAAACACATCTACAGACAGAGTGTGGGCTGTCTCTGAAGGCGCAGGACTGAGAGGCCACAAGGCGCAGTGTTAGTTTTTATGCGCTCTGTAGCGTCATATGCTAACCAATGGGAGGGTTATTCCAACTACTTTAGAGATGAGGCTGGGATTCCCAGGATTGGGCCACTGCCACTTTTTGACCATTTATGGCTAGCCTCGAAACTGTCACAGCGCCTGTGGGAGTCTCATTTACAATGCTAATATATTACAGTGAGTTTATAATGAAGCTCAAGTCTACTGGAAGTCAAATGTCATGCCATCTCAGGCCTCAAGGCCTGTTGGGAGTTGAATTTTCCACCATCTTGGTGTTAATTGCTGTGTCATCTCTGAATGGCTGTGTCCTGCCCCCTTCCTAAACTGTAGAAGTCCTCTCAGACATCTGGACTTACGCAATTTAAAGATACCTCCTGTGAAATAACAACTTTAATCTAGAATATATTATAAGATAATTGGTTGTTATGGGTAACAGTATTCATATGAGTGCTTGCAACTTCCAAAATTTTGTTGTTTTACAGGAGATGCTAGAAATCATTCTCTCTTTTCACTTTAGTCATAGAAAAACTTCTCTTAAACAATTCCATGTTGGAAAGTTTGTTTCCATCATGCTTAAATCTTTGAAACCTCAAATGAAAACTTAAAACATAGCATGGGAGACCCACTTATTCATATGTTGTATACCACGTTACAATTTGTAGAGCAGATTTCCATACACGATATCCCTTCATCATCACAGCAGTCCTTTGAGGAGGTATCAGTGACTAAGAGGCAGAGTTATATAGAAGACAGATATCACACACTTAAGTCAGGCGTGGTTCTGACATTAACTGTGACATCCTGAGCTACTCTTTTGAGCCATACCTTCTGTTGTAAGATGTGTTTACTAATATCTCCTGCATAGCTGTGATATAGCTTGCTTATTATATATAAGTATATATATATATATATAAGTATAGCTTGCTTATTACTGTTTCTTTTTCTCCATCCTCTGCATTCCAAAATGAGGACATTGAAACTTAGAAGGTTGTTTTTTTTTTGTTTTGTTTTTGGTAATGTAACCATTATTTATATTGCACTTACTAAGTGCCAGGTTCTGTCTTCTAACATGTATATATTTCTTATTTAGTGCTCATATAAACATCTTAACTCATCTTAACTAAGGCAGTTGAGGCAGAGAGGTGAAAGTATACAGCTAGTAAATAGCAGAGTCATGAACATACCTAAGATTTTGTTGTTGGTCCAAAAAGAGCTGGGTTTCTCAGAGACCTCCTGGTTCTAGTTGCAGAGGACCTGCCCTGTAGTGCATCACGTATCAGATGTTATGGAGGACCTCCCATGCACTCACCAGCTTCATTCACCGGTCAGCGTTCTGCACAGTTGAATTAGGCATCATCCCAGGACTTCAGAGCAGGGGACAGCAGACTGTGACCACGGCCCACTGCGTGATTTTGCATGGCACACAAGCTAAACGTAGTTTTTAAATTTTTAAATGATAGGGAAAAAATCAGAAGGATAATATTTTCTGCACGTGAGAATTACATGACATTCAAATTTGAGCATCTGCAAATAATATTATTGGAATACAGCCAAGCTCCTTCATGTATGTACAATTTGTGGCTCATTTTAAGCTAAAACAGCAGAGTTGAGTAGTTGTGACAGGAGCCTATACCCTGCAAAACCTAGAATATTTCCTGTCCGGCACTTTGCAGAAAAGGTTTGCATTAGAGCTACTGCAGTCACTGTAATAAAATAACCGCCAAGCCTGAGCCCCTGCGTATGTCGGAGGGAGTGCTAAAGCTCTCATGTGTATCTTATTTACTTTTGTATTTAACAAAATCCTTTTTTAAAAAAACAATATATGCGTAATGTGGGTAAAATGCAGACAAAATTAAAATGGGTAAATTTAAAAGTGCAAGGCTTGACCCATCATCCTGGCTCAGTTCTCAGTAGAACCACTTTAAAGAATTTATGTTACCAAACTATTAGTTACTTTGACTATTTTTATGAGCCCACAGTAGGTTAGAAGCAGCAACAAAAAATTTGTTTGTTTGCTTTGGAAGGGGCAGGGAGCTGTGAAAATGGTACACTGACTGAAATAATGACAAAAAAACATTAAAGACAAATATAACTGTAATGTATTTTCCTAGAGTTTGCATTGAGTAATCAAGAAAAAGAGAAATTACCTTTAGTAACTTAGTTCACAATAAAACTGAAATTTATTACAATTAAATGAAAGTTTTTTTACTGGCAAGTGATTGTAAGACCAGAAAAGTGATAAAATCTTAGCCTCATAGACTCTTTGGAGACCTTTAGTTCTGTCTCAGCTCCTTTGTGACTTTGGTGAAGTCATTTAATAATCTGGCCTCCAATTTTCGTATTTGTAAAATGAGGAAGGTTACACAGTCTTAGAGTTTGCTCTTAAAAAGGTAAATGTTCAAAATAACAAGTTAATACCTTTTATTTTAACAGTTTGGTAATAGTATGTTTTATAAAAATGTTTTCTCATCTTAAATTTTTATTGTGTTATAGATATAACCGTTCATTCATATTTGATGAGTCATGATACTTGTCATTGTACTCTTATTTTTAAAGTATATTGATCTGTTGCCGGGTGAGCAGTTTAGATGAAATCAAAAGACAGAGACACAGTCTGTGTTTTGAAGGAGCTTGAAGTCTTAAGTCTGAAGGTTTAGGTACGGTGACCAAGTGGATAAATGGCCTGCCACCTCAGTCCACATCCTTCGACCTCACAGTACCACTGAGCGCAGCTGGCCATTGCCTCCCCAAAACCGTGTTCTTCTCTTTGTGTCTCTTCAGTTATCTCACCAGCTTCTGTGGTTTTTGTGTCATATATGGGTTTGGAATTCAGAAATCTGTATCTTTGGTCTGTTGTGTCGTGGTAACAAATAACAGTGTGTCTTATTACCCCTTCCTAGATAAAAAAAATTTCTTTAGAAGCAGAGTCTTATAAAACTTACTTTAACAGTATTTGCTTTTTCTGTCTGTGAAATGTGTTTATTGTAAAAACTTTGTTTTCTCCTTTGTATTTACTATACTTTTCAATCATTAACGTTTTAGTGTTTATTTTTCTAGTCTTTGCATTTATTAATGCATGTGTTTTCCTTATATAACATTGTGAGTGAATGTTACAACTTTTGTGACTTTTTACTGAATGGAATGAACATTTTGGCCATTAGGTATACTACGAAATGACTTAAAATGACCACAGCATCAGCTGTGGTTTTCTGTCTTTGTATATTCATCCCTGCTTATGTATAGAAGGGCCTTATATATAGATGGCATTTGATAAATTTTTGTTGAATGAGTAAAAGTAATCAACTGTATAAAGAAGATCTTTTTAACTTATGTTCTAGGCATTCTATGCAGTGACATATATATATTTTTTTCCCTAGGGAGAAGATTCAGTGTTTTAATCAGATTCTCAAATGGATCAGTGGCCCCTAAAATATTTAGGAACCATTAAAAGCCGAATTAATTAATGCCTAATTTAATTGATACCTAATTTAGGGATATCGAACTAATGAAAAAGTCTGTATGTACAAAGATGGCTTCTGCATTGTGAACAGATTTATTTGCCTAACTGTCTCTGTCAGTAGAAGCCTGTACACTGACACCCTCTACAGCTGTTAGAGTGGGGTCTCTCAGAGCACCTGCTTTGTTGGTTTTTTTTTTCTTTTTTTCTTTTGTTTTTTTTTTCTAGTAGCAAAACTCTTCTCCATACTTTCAGAGTTGCTGCCTAAACAGAGGGTCTTAGCCTTGACATTAGGTTGACTCAGAGGTTAATGGAAATGCGTTTAGTGTTTATTCAATACTCAACTCAACAAGTACCTGGTAGATACCTACTCTGTGCCCACTTCAGTTCTAGATGCTACAGATGCAATGGCAATAAATAAAACAAAGTCCATCCTTGATCCTTCACGGTGCTTGTAGTCTAGCGGAGAAAGCATTCTGGATACATCAAGGCATCTATTTTGCTGATAATGAATCAATTTCCATTTATAACATTATTTCTGAGGAAATGGGGGACAGTATTTTCAGTTTCTGAACAGCCAGTTACAAATGGACTTTGCATCCTAGCCTGTTTATAAACTGGCGACTATTGTAAGTCTCACATTTGTGAACAAGACAGTTTTAATGTTGACGCAGTCAACATCCAGTTAATGTATATTTAGCACCTAATATATAATAGGCGTCATGCTAAAGGTAGTGACACAATGAAGAACTAGGCAGATGGATCCCTTCCTGTTCAAATTTGTAGTTTGAAGAAGGGGTGAAGGGCGAACAGATGGTAAAATACTGGGTTACTCTCTGGTGTGAAGGGGATAGGCAGGTAATAGTGTTGGTCCTGTCAGAGAACTTGAAAGGAGCTCTTAATGCAGACTTGAGAGCTTGGGGAGGGTTTCCTAGAGAAATTGATGATTTGAGTGAAAGGCAGTTTGGAACTTTGCCCAAATAAAAGGAGTGGGAGGAAGGGTATGAATGTCCCTGCCAGCAGGAACAGCGCCCAGAAGGAAAAGAACAAGGAACGTCCTAAGACAAGAGAATTCTGATGGCTGGAACATAGTGTCCATGAAGCATAAGGCAGTCCGAGGCCAGGCCATGAAGTAACTCCGTGTTGAGAAACTGAGCTTCCTTCTGATGGCAGTAGGAAAGAGTTTAAGCACGATTAGATTTGCAATTTTTAAAAAAAGATTTCTGCAAAATTTAGCATAGCTTGTGAGTGGGGATAGGTCTAGGTGTCAGCTGGAGACAGTGTTCCGGCACAGGAGCTGTTGGCGGTGGACTTCTTAGCTATTTAGAAGGCCTTCTGAAGTGGCTAGTGAGGGCAACTGAGATTGGGAACACAGACAAATGGATTTTGGGGAGGAAGGGAATGGGCAGTTAATGTTTTTCTTTAAACCAGTTTTTTAAATTTCCTGTTTCTGAAAGTGAAAACTAGTTACCACTTGTTAACGCTTTCTCCCTCCTATTCAACTGTTTCTGAAATATTGATAGTATTTTGAGGATATATATAATAAAATACATAATTTATCAATTATAATTAGATTGAAGGCTCAAACTGTAGTCATTTGATCTTTTTTTGATCATTCGGTAAAAATTATTACAGGGACTCATGATTTTTTTCCCGTGTAACATTATCAAATGTATATCTTAATTGGAATTTACCTTCATAGTAACTGTCAATAAACAGCACCGCTATTGTATAAACCAAGCAACGCATCAGTACAGGAGTGTACACTTTACCAAAACTAATACAGATTCACAGAGCTATGCATGAAATTTGAGTTCTTCCATACACAGAACCCCTTATAGTCTTCATTTGAGTTGTGTCAAGATATTCTTTGAAAAAGTGCTAAAATTTCTTTGTGCATTAAATTAAAGCCAGTAAAGCCATGGTGTAAACGGCTTTAAACTGAGCAGGCAGAGGAGCTGGAGGCAAGGTTGCAGAGAGAGCTGTGCTTTGTGCTTGCCGGAGGGGCAGCAGGCCTCAGGTGCAGTGAGCATGGAGAGATCCATCTCAAGATAGAGATTCTCTTGTTGTCAGCTTCACAAATGTGTGTTCAGAGAAGAGTCAGCTCTTGCTTTTCAGAATTAAGGGGTTTTTCTTTCTCTTTCTTTTCTTTTTTTCAGTTGGTCATGTCTTTGTTTTCATGGTCGATCTATCTAGATGGTAATGTCCTACATTAACCTCTGCGGACCCAGACAAGTGAATTATATCTCCAGCTAAATCCCAGTACGTTTGGGAATAAGAATGTGTGTACTTCCGTGGTGCTACTGGAGTCTGAGAAACATGGGAGGATAGCAATCAGGTAGCAGTCACCATCCCTGAAACTCTCATCTGAGTATTTCTGATACATAGGAACTAACGAGCAGATGACACTGACATCCTCAGCTGAGACTTCTAGGAGTCTGGAGTAGGAGAACAACCCTGAGCTAATAGCCTGGAATACTGTAGGCAGAAATTCCTGTAGGCTCACCTGATTAAAATGCCAGATCTTAAAATTAGTGAAAATAAATTTAATGAAGTGACCACTAACTTTCTTATATATCAGTAATACCCAGATGGGGATATGGAAAAATTATTCTCAAAATTAATAGCAGTAGCAACAACTGTAACATAGAATGCTTAAAATAACTAATAAGAAATGTGTGATACATGTAAATAAAACCACCAAACTTTAGTAAAAAATGTGGAAAATTTTTAAGTAATTATAAAAATATTTCTGGATAAGAATGCTGAATATTACAGAGTTTTCTGCAGTATCC
Source organism: Camelus dromedarius (assembly GCF_036321535.1). Classification (NCBI taxonomy): domain Eukaryota; kingdom Metazoa; phylum Chordata; class Mammalia; order Artiodactyla; family Camelidae; genus Camelus; species Camelus dromedarius. Next base: position 37,662,145 of record NC_087455.1, read on the forward strand.
AGATTAATTTATAAATTTTCCTTAATCCCAGTATAATATTTACTAAATTTTTTTGAATAGCAGAGTGATCCTAATGTATCTGCAAAAGTGAATAAGTAAAAATAGTTATGGTAATTTTAAAAAGAAGAGTCATAATAGGGATTTGAAGGATGGGAAATTCTTATCAGATATTTAACTGGTAGTCTTTTTTTTTTTTTGTCCTGGTTTATCCATCCCCTCACGCTGCTTTTCCTTTTGGTAACTGTTAAGTTTGTTTTTTATGTCTGTGAGTCTGTTTCTGTTTTGTAAGTAAGTTTATTTGTATCATTTTTTTTTTTTTTAGATTCCACATGTAAGTGGTAGATATTTGTCTTTCTCTGACTTACTTCACTTAATATGATAATCTCTAGGTCCATCCATGTGGCTGTAACTTTCAATATTTCATTATTTTTTATGGCTGAGTAATATCCTGTGTGTGTGTGTGTGTGTGTATGTATGTGTGTGTGTATATGCCATATCTACTTTACCATTCATCCATTGATGGACATTGAGGTTGTGTCCGTATCTCGGCTCCTGTAGTGCTGCTGTGAACATCAGGGTGCATGTATCTTTTCGAATTAGTTTTCTCCAGATATATCCCAGGAGTGGGATTGCTGGATCACATGGTAACTCTGTGTTTAGTTTTTTTAAGGAACCTCCATACTGTTCTCCATAGTGGCCGCACCAATTTACATTCTCACCAAGAGTGTAGGAAGGTTTCCTTTTCTTCACACCCTCTCCAGCATTTATGGTTTGTGGACTTTTTTGATGATGGCCATTCTGACGGGTGTGAGAATTGTACTTCTGATTTGCATTTCTTTAATAATTAATGATGTTGAGCATCTTTTGATGTGACTGTTGGCTATCTGTATGCCTTCTTTGGAGAAATGTCTATTTAAGTCTTCTGCCTGTTTTTTGTTGGGTTGTTTTTTGGTTTTCTTTTTTGTCTGCATGTGTTTTTATATTAAGCTATATGAGTTGTTTGTATATTTTGGAATTAATCCCTTGTCAGTCTCATCATTTGTAAATACTTTCTACCAGTCCATAGGTTGTCTTTTTGTTTTGTTTATGGTTTCTTTTGTTGTACAAAAACTTTTAAGTTTAATTAGTCCCATGTGTTTATTTTTGTTTTCATCTCCATTACTCTAGGAGATGGATCTGAAAGAATATTGCTGCGATTTATATCAAAGAGTGTTCTGCCTGTGTTTTCCTCTAGTTTTATAGTATCCAGTCTTACCTTTAGGTCTTTAATTCATTTTAAGTTTACCTTTGTATATGGTGTTACAGAATGTTCTGATTTCAGTCTTTTAAAGGTAGCTGTCCAGTTTTCCCAGCACCATTTATCAAAGAGACTGTCTTTTCTCCATTGTATATTCTTGCCTCCTTTGTCATAGATTAATTGATTATAAGTGCCATAGGTTTATTTCTGGACTTTCTGTCCTGTTCCATTGATCTATGTGTCTGTTTTTGTGACAGTACCATACTGTTTTGATTACTGTAACTTTGCAATACAGTCTGAAGTCAAAGAGTGTGATTTCTTCAAGCTCCATTCTTCTTTCTCAAGATTGTTTTGGCTACTTGGGGTCTTTTGTGGTTCTACACAAATTTTTAAAATTATTGTTCTAGTTCTGTGAAAAATGCCATTGGCAATTTGATAGGGACTGTACTGAATCTGTAGACTGCCTTGGGTAGTGTGGTCATTTTAACAATATTGATTCTTCCAATCCAAGAGCCTGAGATGTCTTTCCATCTGTTTGTGTTGTCTTCAGTTACTTTCATCAGTGTCCTGCAGTATTCAGAGCACAGGTCTTTTGCCTCCTTAGGTAGGTTTACTCCTGGGTATTTTATTCTTTTTGGTGCGATGGTAAATGGGATTGTTTTCTTAACTTCTCTTTCTGATCTTTCATTGTTAGAGTATAGAAATGTAACAAATTTCTGTGTGTTAATTTTGCGTCCTGCAACTTGACTGAATTCTTTGATGACCTCTAGTAGTTTTTTGGTAGCATCCTTAGGATTTTCTATGTATGTATCAGGTCCTCTGCATACAGTGACAGTTTTACTTCTTTTCAGATTTGGATGCTTTTTATTTCCTTTTCTGCTTTGGTTATTGTGACTAGGACTTCAAAGCTATGTTGAATAAAAGTGGTGAGATGAGCATCCTTGTCCTGTTGCTGAACTTAGAGGAATGCCTTTAGCTTTTCACCATTGAGTATGATGCTAGCTGTGGGTTTGTCATATATGGCCTTTATTATATTGAGTTATGTTCCCTCTGTGCCCACTTTCTGGAGAGTTGTTATCATAAATGGATGTTGAATTTTATCAAAAGCTTTTTCTGCATGTATTGAGATGATCATATGGTTTTTATTCTTTAATTTGTTAATGTGGTGTATCACATTGATAGATTTGCAGATACTGAAAAATCCCTGCAACCCTGGGATAAATCCCACTTGAGCATGGCGTATGATTCTTTTAATGTATTGTTGGAGTCGACGTGCTGGTATTTTTTGAGGATGTTTGCATCTGTGTTCATCAGTGATATTGGCCTGTAATTTTTTTTTTTTATGATATCTTTGTCTGGTTTTGGTATCAGGGTGATGGTGGCCTCTTAGAATGAGGTTGGAAGTGTTCCTTCCTCTGCAATTTTTGGAATAGTTTCAGAAGGAAAGGTGTTAAGTCTCCTCTGAGTGTTTGGTAGAATTCACCTGTGAAGCTGTCTGGTCCTGGACTTTTGTTTGTTGGGAGTTTTCTAATTTCTGATTCAATTTCAGCACTGGTAATTGGTCTGTTTATATTTTCTGTTCCTTCCTGGCTCAGTCTTGGGAGATTGTGCCTTTCTAAGAAATTACCCGTTTCTTCTAGGTTGTCCATTGTATTTGTGTAGTTGCTCATAGTAGCCTCTTTTGATCCTTTGTATTTCTTTGGAGTTAATTGTAACTTCTTTTTCATCGCTGATTTTATTGATTTGGGCCCTCTCCCTTTTTTTCTTGATGAGTCTGGCTGAAAGTTTATCAATTTTCTTTATCTTTTCAAAGAACCAGCTTTTAGTTTCATTAATCTTTTCTGTTTTGTTTTGGTTTTTTTTTTTAGTCCCTATTTCATTTATTTCTCCTCTGATCTTTATGTTATCTTTCTACTAATTTTGGGTTTTGTTTGTTCTTCTTTCTCTAATTGCTCTAGATATGAGGTTAAGATTGATAGCCTTTGCAACAATTTGGTTTCAGTACAAGATATCAGTGGATAGTATTAGAGCCCCAAGTCTGCCCCTTTATACACAATAACTTCATTTATAATAAAATAAATATCCCAAGTTGCTGGAGAAGTTACTGATTTTCAGCAAGTGATTCTAGGAAAATTGGTTACTGGGGAAAGGGAAGGATAAGGCTATATCTTCACCGTTAATCATAATAAATTACAGAAGGAGCAAGTGGTTAATACTAAAAAGAAAAATATAATAAAAGAAATATAGGTAGAGTTAACAGTGGGATCTGAAAAGACTTTCTAAAGCTAAAAGTAATGGAAAATCAGAGGAAATGATTGATAATGTTTGATTATATATAAATTTAGAAACATTTATATGTCAAAACATAAAATTAAAAGATAAGGGACACCTTAAAGGAAATTTTTGCCACTTTATATGTGTCCATATAATAGACAAAGTTGCTCTTACTATACAGAGAATAAATGTTATGAATAAATAAGAAAACACAACATTTCAGTAAAAAATGAGCAAATGTGAACAAATAAAACCATAAAAATGCAAATAGAAAAATGTGTATACTTAAAGCTAACGTAAATATAAATTTAAATAGTACAGATTAAATAATGATGAAACATCATTTTTACCCCATCAAACTAAGAAAGTTTGAAATTTAAAACTTAAAGTGGGTAAGAGTATAATGAAACGATACAACTTATACGTTACTTACTGTAAGTATGTGAACTTTTTCGGAAAAGAGTTTTTACTCTTTGATCTCATAATTCCATTTCTGATGATCTATCCTAAAATAATGGAGTTGCATATTAGTCATTTCTCTCTGTGTAACAAATCACTCCAAAACAAAGTGGCTTAATAAGCATTTATTATCACATGGTTTCTGTGGGTCAGGAATTCCTTGCAGCATAGCCAGGAACCTCTAGTTAAGGTTCCCTTGCAACATTACAGTCAAGGTGCTGACCAGAGCTGCAGCTGTCTTAACGGCTCCACTATGGGGGACTCGGCTTCCAGGCTCGCTCAGGTGGCTCTTGGCAGGTCTCAGGTCTTTGCCAGCTGTTGGCTGAAGACATCAGGTCCTTGCTGTATGGACCTCTCCATAGAGCTGCTTACAACGTGGTAACTTACCTTCTTGAAGGAGAGATGGAAGTCATGTTGTTTTTGTAATCTTATCTTAGAAGTAACATCTCATTGCTTAGGCCGTGGTCTTATTTGCCAGAAGAAAGCCCTAGTTCAGCCCACACCCTGGGGAGAGGATCACACGAGGGCATGGATACCAGGAGATGGGCTTATTGGGAGTATTTTAGATACTCTTTCCCACACAGGTTGATATACCGAGGTTTTTAAGCATAGGTTTTTAAAAATTTTATAATAGCAAAAAAAAGTGCATAATCACGTGCAAAGAAACAATTAAGGAAGCAATTTAAATGTTCTACAACAGAAGAATGGTTGGAGTGTTCTCTGCATCCTCAGAGTGATTGTGTAATTGTATAATAATAGTAATGTCTACCTTTCTGAGTGTCAGTCATATGCTAGGCATTTGCTAAGATATTTACAAATATTTCTGATCCTAACAACAACCATGTAAGGTAGTGGTTATTATCTTCATTTTACAAATGAAAAGGCTGATGCTTATAGACTCGGCACAGAAATGTCGTTGTAGAGTTACCTGGCTTCAAAGCCCAGCGATCACACTGCCAGTTATGTATGCTTATGAAGAATATTAAATGACACGAGGAAGGCTTACAAAACGGTTTTTACAAAGTGATTCGTGTGCACATTTTATTTACATGTAAGGAAAAAAAGAATAGCCAAAAATGTTATCTTTCAGTGGCATAATAATAGAATTTTTTTCTTTAACCTTTTATTCTAAATCTTCTGCATTCTATATATATTCCCTTTATTATTAAAAACCAGAACACTTTGAAAAGCAGTTCCGCTCCCTCTGCTCCCAAGGGAAGACCACTAGCAAGACTTGTACACACCATTCTTTGTGAAATTGAAATTGTACATGTGGTAATGAATCAAATCCATTTATTCTGCTCTTCCAGGTTACTGATCTCTCCTTACCCAACTATCTGATGGCATCTTCGATTGGACTGCTTCCCACCCAGCTCCTGAATTCTTATTTGGGTACCACCCTGCGGACCATGGAAGATGTCATTGCAGAACAGAGTGTTAGTGGATATTTTGTTTTTTGTTTACAGGTGAGTTTAAGACCAAGGATTGTCTTTTTTGTTTGTTTCCTTTTTGTGTGACATTACTGATTTAAATCTAGCAAATTTCATTGAAAATAATTTAAGAAGATTTTTTCCTTTTTACATCTTTTCTTGTTTTTTCAATACTACTTCATATTGGGCAAAATTTACATTTTTAATTGAGTGGATATGTGGAAATATATAGAACTGAATTGACACTTACTGAAAGTTCTCTTAAATAGAAAAATGGGAATGACAAAAATAGGGTTGTTTTTGCAGTGATTATTTTCAAAGTCATCACTAAACCAGATTCTGAGTTTGTATGAAGTGTTGTTAATTCTGTGTTTCTAAGATAATTTTAATGAGATTTGGTGGGGTTAGGTTTTTATCTTAATTTCCCTTCAACTTTGAAAGTATTGAACTCTTCTATTGGTATTTTTTAGGTTATTATACTGGCAATGTAAATTTCTTTCTAATAAAGTTTGATGTGAACAAAAAATTTTTTTAGAAAGTAATGCTTTATAAAAAGTGTAAAAGTATTCCATTATAAGTCCAAATAATATTCATGTAATAGAGTATTACTCCTCTGTAAATTGTAGTACAGTTTGGGGTTCATACAATTCCATGTAAGAGGTTGATAAAAGAGGAAAATCTTGCCAGGGAGGCAGATTTATTCAGTGCCTTAAATTACACACAGGAAGAGTTAAAATTCGTTTGCTTGTGATACATCTTATTCCTGAGACTTACTAAAATATAAAATCACCGTAATTTTCGTTGATTTGGTAAGACGATGATGAGCGCCAACAGGTATTGGATGCTTTATAGGCCATGTGTTTAAGCTCATTTACTGCCTCTACTTTCTTGAGCGAATTGTGCTCATCTCTTTCCAACTCTGCTTTCAGTAATGTCACATTGGTAGCTTGAAATTGGTCATGACGGGGTATTTACAGTATGAAATATGGCAAGTGCTCTACAGCAGGCCTCCCCCCTCTGATCCCTAAGAGCTAGTTAACCAGCACATCATTGGACAGCAATTTGCCTGACAGCAGAGCTGCAAGGGGCAGGAGCGGGATTTGAACACAGGCAGCTGGTCTTGGAGTCCATGCGCATAGCCAGTAGACTGCAGTCTGCAGGCAGGTGGTACTAATGAGACAGCTGCCTTGACTTCCTGGCCCCTTGAACTATAAGTTTTAACTTACACTGTTACTGAATGTATGGTATCATATTGCAAATTTACTGTTAGTGGTATTATTCTCAAGTTTTTGAGGTACTATTTTGTATTAAAAATTCTAAGATAAATAAAACGAGAGTTAATTTTCTTTGTGCTTATGCAGTACAAGTTCATTAAACAAAGTAAGCCCAGGGCTATTTACATTAAACTATAATAAAGCTTCTCAATAAAAGGGCTTGGTTTAATAAAAATGTAATATTTTTTCAGGAAATCGTTTTTAATTTTTCTTCACTGTTTTTTCTTCAGTATTACATTTTTTTAAGATAACCTAAATCTAGATTTAGAGTTTTTGTTAGTTTGTTTATTTTTATTAATGTGGCATGCTAATCACATATTAAACTTTCTATGCATTATATAGTATTTATGTTAATAATTTACGTTTATAATCATCCTATACTATAAGATTCTGATGTACAGAGTATAAGTACTGTATAAATACTGTAAGATTCTGATGTACACTACATTCTCAGATTGATTTTTTTTAGTATATTTAAGCATATTTTAAGCATATTTTATGTTTTTCTAGTTTACTGAAAACAATTTGAAACATCTTTTTTTTTAAATTGAAGTATAGTTGATTTACAATGTTGTGTTAGTTTCTGTTGTACAGCTTAGTGATTCGGTTATATGTATATTCCTTTTCATACTCTTTTTCATTATAGGTTATTACAAGGTATTGAATATAGTTCCCTGTGCTATGTATAGTAGGACCTTGTTATTTATGTTTTATACATAGTAGTTAGTATCTGCAAATCCCAAACTCCCAATTTATGCCTCCTCACCCTTCTTTCCCTACTAATAACCATAAGTTTGTTTTCTGTATCAGTAAGTCTTTGAAACATCTTTTTTTCTTAACATTGTAATTAGAAGTCCTCATTATTAGTAGCTTTCAGAAGATTTACACTACTTGATACTTTATATTTCTATGAATATTAGTAAACTACTCAACTGTAATCAGTGGAGTTGTAATAAAATGAAATAGCTCATGCATTTGTCAGTGATGCTTCTTAAAATATAGGAGGATCTTTTTTCTAGCGATTTCTGACCCTTTTGCTTGAGTTGGCAAATTAAAGCTTAGAATACAAAGGAGGAAAGGCAAATATCTTTTAGCCCAGACATTTACAAAAACCATCACCACCACAACAAAAGGATGAAGGCATATTTATGCTTTAATATGATACATTGATGTTACTTATAGTTTAATTTGATTGAGGGAGGATTTAATTTAGCTTACAAAAGATATACAGGCGAATAAAAAAAGTCATTTGATGGGGGAAAATTAGCATAGAAAAAAGAGTGAAATATAGGTTAAAATTAGTAATGTATTATGAGGTTCCTCATATTTGCTAGAAATGAGCCACAAATTTGCCACCTATTATAGCCACCTAAAGTGATCCGCAGTGTCTGTAAAATTAAAGCAATACCAAATAGATGTTCAGAGGAAAGCCGAACTGTTTCTTGTATTCATGTAGATTCCATGGTTTGTCAATTCAGCTAACTGTTCCATGCCCTGTATTTTTTTGTGTGTACTCATCAGCCAAAACCCCAATCCTGGATAAATCCAAGTTTTGATCTGCTTTGCACCTGCCCTTTTAGGGAAGACATACAACCAAGCAGATTGATGATGCTTCATTTTCCTAACCTTCAGCCGGTTTCTCAGCACTGCCCTATATTCTGTCTGTTCCTTTGTCTTCTCGTTTCCCCATTTTTCCTTAATGACTGTTTCAAACTTAGCTTCACTCTCTTCACAGTTTTCTCCTCCTCCCTTTGCTTCCCTCTTCATTCTCAATAGATGACCTCTCCTGCTTAACAGAAGAATCAAAAGCCTGCAAATGGGAAACCCCTCAATTTCCGACTAAGAAATTTACTGACCCCCTTGTGTCCTGCTTGTACACTCAGCCTGCTCTTCCACTAATGGTGGAAGGAATCCCTTTCAGTGTGTGCCTTTGTGTATAAAGCTTGTCCTTCTGCTTGTGTTTGATTCTTTTGCTTTAATAGGGAAACTTTTTTAAAAGTTTTTTTTTTTTTTCTTGTTGTGGGATTTTTTTTAACACTTCACTGGGCTGTTGGGAAGAGTTGGTACCCTAGGCCAGGCCCTAGGATGAAGAAAGCATCTGGGGAGAACCCCATGTAAAGATGTAGCCAGTTCACCCTTGTTAGGGACCTGAAAAACTTTTCACTGGTTCTCAACTTATTTTCTGTGGCCTTGCCAAATCCTTCCCTCAAGCTTTCATCACTAACCTTCTCTAAACCAGATACACTTTCCAGTCCTCATCGTAGCAACCTAAGACTCTTTTGGCAATGCCTTTTTAAAACACTTTCTTTTCCTAGCTCCTTTGATACCATATCTTCATCTTTTCCCATCTTTGCCTGGCTCTTTTATTAGCACCTCCTCCTCTCTTCACCCCTAAATTGGTCTTCCTCTGGATTCTACCCTGACCTTTCTGTTCTCACTCTGAAAACTTTCCTTCTTGGTAAAGGTGGCTGCGATGATACTTACTGTAACGGCTCCCATATATGCCTCTTCAGCTTAGCCTGTTTTCCACACCTTTAGACCCATGCACTGAATTGCTTTGGATAGCTGATAGGTACCTCAGATTCATCATGTCCTAAGCAGAGAACTTAACATCTCATCCACATCCTCCCCCAGTTACTTATCTAACATTTTCTCTATGTCTTTTTATGATCTCACCATCCACATAGTATCAAACATAGGGTATTCGATAAGTATACCTTGTGTTTTTAAGAGAGCTAACATGTTAGGGAACAAACAAGATTTAAAAACCTACCATTAAAATACCTAATTTGCTTAGAATTGTACCGAGTAATGGGTACTCGCTCAGTGGTGCCCCTTGTGCAAACTCCACGTTCCCCCTTTTGCTTCTCCTGTCCCACCCCCAGTAAGCTGTCCTTCACCACAGCCCTGACAATTGTATGTAGAATACTTTTCCCATAAAACTGTTAAAATTATAGGTAGGGCTAATTGAAACTATTATATTTTATAATCACTATGCTTAGAGCAGCCTTTGGAAGCTTGTTGGGACATTAAACAACACCTATTGAGAATATTTACTCCAAACTCTAAAGAGTCGCTTTACAAATGAGCTTTGGAGTAAATACCATTTAGAAGATGCGCAGACATTCTGCTGAATTGTATGTAGAGTGTTCAAGCCCAGAGGGACACAACTTTCGGACAGTGGGAGAAGCCCACGTGGTTTAAAGGGGCTCACCTGAAATCAGGTCACTAGTGAGTGGCTAAACTAAGACCAGAACCTCGTTTCAGTGTGATGCTGTTTCTAGTTATCCCTTTGACTGGCATTTTTTTGTTGTTGTTCACTCATTGTCATGTTTTCCTTTTTCCCTAAGTGTAGACAATTTCATGTTCATGGTTTCTAGGTGATTTCTTCTGAAGCTTATTGGCATTTCATTTTTTAAAAAAATGTTTCTTAATGGTTTTAATTTAGGCTGCAGCAGGCAGGTCATTTGCAAACAGTAGTACTTCTCTCTAAGTGGGCTTAGAGGTTGTGGTCATAGCTCTGCACAGACAGGCTACTACAGTAGTTACATTGAGAAAGTTTAGCCCGCTCTCAACCTCTGTTGTAGAATTCGTTTTTATTCTTGGAAGGAAGCTTTCTGATACAAAGAGGCAGGCTTGACTTGTATCAAACAAACATCACTTATACGGACTAAAAGGGATGTATGCCTGCCTTGTATCAACCTAATACTATAGAATGGTTACCCTGTAGATCGTGGTTCTCACCCAGCAGCCAAGGAAAGAGTAAATGACAACTGCCTGTAAACTATTTAAACATTTTTACCTAACTGTATCTGAGATGCATCCTGTTGGAACATTCCTAAACCAAATACTCATTGGATTTATTTTTCCCTTTTTTCTATGTAAAATAATTGTTAACTGTAATGTTTTATTTTTATTCACAGATTATTATAAGTATAGGCCTCATGTTTTATGTAGTTCATCGAGCTCAAGTGGAATTGAATGCAGCTATCGTAGCTTGCGAAATGGAACTGAAAACTTCTCTGGTTAAAGGCAATCAACCAAATATCAGCGGCTCTTCATTCTACAGCAAGAGGACCCTGACGTTTTCTGGAGGTGGACTCAATGTTGTATGATTCTAGCGAAACGTATGATTTTCAGGGGCCTTGTGTGCTATCCAGGGTCAAGCGGTCTCCTCACTAGTGGGCAGACGCAAGTTCTAATTGTATTAAGGCACAAAAAACAAAACTGACAAGTTTTTAAATTGCAAATTTTTTTAAAGGAAGAACCATTTTCTGGACATGTAAGTGTAAATGCAGTTTTGACTGCACCTCTTTGTCGTTTACTGTGCCCATAATGGCCTGTAGGTCTGCACTTTAGTTTTATTTTATTCTTTGTTCTCTTTCTGGGTACTTATGAACAGAGAAATAATCCAAATATTTTTCTGCATATTGTCTTTATTTATAAAGTCCATAAATAGTTGTATGCATCTTTCCTACATATAAAGATGAGTAAAAGTATGCAATTTTAAGTGTGTAATATTACTGGATGTTCTTTGCTTCAGTAGTCTTTCCAGAAAGGATAAACAGATTTTTTTGGGTTTGGGGTTGTTTTCTTTTAATTGTTTTAGGTGGGACCACTTTGCTTCCCTTCTCCTTACTAGTTAGAAAATAGACATGAACTTTTGTTTGAATGTATTTTTGCAAGGATCATACTGTTGCAGGGCCATTTACACCCATACACACAAGCTTAAATCCTACATTGTGGGACTCAAGTGCTCTTAAGATACCTTTTTTAGTTTCACTGTGTAATACGCAAAGCAAAAGGGAAATTACTCAATGGGTGGTGGCTCAGATTAGAACTTGTGTTCTAATGTCATTACATTGGCTTTACCCTTCTTAGGTCTTTCATCAAAGGGCTGTCCTGCAGTCTTATTTAAACATTTTATTAAAATAAACTTCTTTTCCTTTTTATATTCGCGATTAGGCTTTGAAATAAAGATGTTATCCTTTTAAAGTGGTGGGCTTGCTGTCATTGAAGGTGTCTCTCGGGTGGCCTTGTTTGATCAAAATGCCTTTTTAAAAAAACCAAGCTTTAAAATCATGTTTATAATTCCATTGAGTACATATATATTTGTCCCCATAGTCTTCAGCTTTAAAACTATAAATATAGTGTTAACTTAATGCCCAGATTTGTATCGTTTGTTTTACTTTAGGTTTATTTTGTTTGGTTTTTTTGGTACTTGTTTTTCTCTGGTAAGACTCAGGAATTCTGAAATGTGAATTTTAAGTCTCTCTACTCTTTCTCCTGTAGCATGAATTGAGTGTATTTATTCATAGCACTTACGTGGATAGCATGTAATAATTTGGCATATGATTCATATGACATGTTATTCATTTATCACCTTATATTTTTTAAGTAGTTTAATTGTCAACTTAATGATTAGTTTTTCACAGTGGAGATTATAGATATGAATGCAAATTTTCTGACAGGTATCTTTTTTAGCTATGAAAATGCCACCTTATCAGAGACCTCCCTTTTTGCCTTTTCATTAGGGTGAAATCCTTGCCCTGATTTACTAAAGTGCAAAAGAATTATTTGGAAGTATAGTAAAGATGCATTTGATCATTTCAATTAATTTTTTGCCTATCACAGGTATAATTGTTTTCCTTTCCTTCATAATGCATAATAAACGTTCTCACCTTTGAGTCACAGTGAAGTTTATTTATACGTCCGTGCTAAGACCTCAGTGCAAATGATCTGCTAGGCACCTGGATCCACAGCACTTTATTGGCCTACAAATCCTTCCTTCTTTTATTGGTAGAAAAAATATATAGTATTAGAATCTTCTTACTCTTTTTTGAATCCTAATTATTTGTTTAGTTATTTTTAAAGTTATTTTAGTTTAATTATCTCAATGAACAATACATCTGACTTACTTTTTTCTGTCTTACTTGACAATATTTCTCTTGTGCTTCTTTGTTGGTTAGTTTTTGTTAAAGAACTCAGTAATTTAAGATCACTGCTTTCATATAATTGTGTTACACTACATGGATTTTGAAGTGCATTTTATTTACTTAGCATTTTGTAACTTAAATAATTTCACCAAATGAATACCTTTTGGCAGTTCGTAATGAGTTCTTCCAGGTGCATTTTGCTTGGTACTTAAATAAGTAAAAAAAAAAATAATAATAATTTTTCTGTATTCTGCCAACATAATTTTCTATAATAAAATCATCCATTTTTACTAAAAATAGTATGGATTTACTATTTCTAAGATACTAAAACTGCAATTTTCTTTTTTTTGTTTTAAATCATTTCCAGCCTCCAAGCAAACTACAATCCTTTATAGTCATGCTGTTGGATAGCTGGATTTGATTGCTGAGTTTTCAGATGTGCTGTCTGTAAATTGTGCAAAGCATCGCCATGCCTTATTCACTCCATCTTTAACCCTGCATCCCAGATTTCTGGCAGCAACAAATTTCTACAGGATCCTTTTATGTTGCCCAATTATTGCCTTCAGTCAGAGTATATATTTATAAAATAAAATGTTTTGGATTTCTCAAACCAGTTAAGTGCAGTGTAAAATTGCTTTATATGCATATTTTTAAAAGCACACAATATACCTAATATCCAAATCTGATGAAAGATATGTTCCGTTTTTTAAAATTCTTTGGGCCTTTTTCTTAGTTTTCCATGTTTTCTGACTTATTATTAATGATTTTATTTACTTTTTGCCAAGTTTTGTCATGTAAATTATTTTCGAACAGCAGCACCTTTTAAAAAACACAGACATAATAATTTACAAATGCTTTCATGCCCATTTTCATTTGACCATCTGATTTGTGAAATAACTTGAAATATGTTCTCTTTGGTTTGTGAAAATAATAGAAACCAAATTTCTGTCATTAGAATGTGTATTTTGAGTTTATATTCAGAAATGATTTTGCGGTTTTGTTCAGAGCTAGCCATACTCTCTTTTTATGCACTTTGTAACCAACTGCAAACCTTTCTAAGACGACTTTACCCTGATAGGTCAAGCATCTTGACTATAAAACCTTTCCCTCTTTGAGAAGCTATTCAGTATCTATTCTTACCTACTGTTGCTGTTACTAAGTGGTGGGGCTACAAGCATACCCCAGCGTTTCTGGGTTTGTTAATGTGCAATACTGTTTTGAACTATTCATAGGAAAGGTGCTATTGGTTACATATGTCAATACGTGTGAGACTTTCTTTAGAAGCTTAAAGTTATTAGATACGTGCCAGGTTGATGATGTCGGTAAATCCTGAGATGTATGGTAAATCCATGCTGTTCAAAACCAGTCAGCATTTGCGGAGAAGAGAGGTTTAAAAAAGAGAGATTTAATGAGGACCTCAGAAACAATGTTACTGACCTAGGTTGATAACTTCAGTGACGGAATTTTGTTTCAGACACAGGCCACTCAGAGTGTCAGAATGATGGTCAGAATAACACTGTCTGGTTTTTAAATTGGATTCTGTTGATTTCTGTTACAATAAACTGTTTTGGATGTAATTTTTTAAAGGTCATGTCTTTAAGCTGAAAAGCCTGTAAAGGGAATGGAATCACGTGTTCTACAGGATATTTAACTAAGGAATTCCTCACATATATTGAACATAAGCCGTTAATTAATTCCACAACTCAGTAGTAACTTGGTACTTCTGAATTGCAAAGTGATTGCTGCAAACTATTTTCTAGGGTAGCTAAAGATTTAAAACATAATTCTAAAGGCAAATCAGTAAAATCTCTTGATTATTGGTATCCCAGATCACTTCTGTGCCTGAGAAAATAAAAGGTTATGTTTTATTTTCCTTCTCTCTTCTCTTTCTTTCCCTCTATAATGAATGGATATAGAGACATGTGCCATGAGGAGGGAACAATTCAGGAGGGAAGGAGGAGGGCATGCTGGTAACTGAGCTCAGATGGGGTGGTTACAGTTACAGCAGGGGCCTGTGGAGAAATGATTCTGATGTCTTACACTGGCACTTGATCTTCAGTGGTTTTTTTTTCTAATACCCCTAGTCATGAAATGCTACCTGCCAAACAATTGTTAGTCATTTGTCCCAACTGCAGTACTGTTTGTGATGCCTTTCATAATGTTAAAAGACTTCTACCAATCTAATTTCCTGTTGATCTCTACCCTATTTCCATGACTGTTTCCTCGAGGGCCCATTCTTTCATCTTAAAACATAAAAAAAAAGCAAAAAAAAAAAAAAAAAAAAGTACTTGTTCTTATTTATTTGTAGCAGATCCCATACTATTGTTACCAAGTCCAAACTCGTTCTTGGTCTGCTCGCCACACGAAAGGCCAGTAAATCAGGAGATGAGGTGTTGGGGCAAGGAATAGCAACTTTATTCAGAAAGCTGGCAGACCTAGAGGATGGCAGACTAATGTCTTGGAGAACCATCCTCCTCAAGTCAGAATTCAGGCTCCTTTTATACTAAAAAACAGGGGAGGGGGTGTGGTTGGTTGGTGCAAACTTCTTGGTGTAGGAATTCTTTGTTCTTGTAGGTGTCCAGGTGCACCAGGTCATGGTGTCTCTGTAAAACCTCCAACAAAACAAGTGTTATTTTCTATTCTGCAACTTGTTATCTTTCTATAAGTGCAAAAGTGTTAATATCCTTAAAAGGTCAGAGCCTTGAAAATAGGCCGTAGTCTATATTTCAGGCTAAAGGCAACATTGTTTCATAAAAGGTGCAGAGCTGGCAAGACTAAGCCTTGAAAACAGGGCACAGGGTAAAAACAAGAGACAGATTTAATGTGGAGTCAGATTTGTTCTTTTCTATTACACTATCACATGTACACTTTTTCTAGACATTTTAGGTCACAATTGCTTGCTAGAACACAAAATAGGCCAAAGGGGGACACCACATATTGCAGACTGCCTCAGCTGGGGTGGTGCAGTGGAGTAGTCATTGGGTAAGTGTGTTGGCAGTGTGTGTGTTCACTACCCAAGTTTGTACAGTACTTTCTGTCATGCTCTCCCTCCTTGGTTGAGGGTGCCTGTCAGCACTCAGAGTGCAGGGAAAACGTATTTTTTTTAACTTTTTTTTTTTTATTGAGTTATAGTCAGTTTACAATGTTGTGTCAATTTCCAGTGTAGAGCACAATTTTTCAATTATACATAAACATACATATATTCATTATCACATTCTTTTTTGCTGTGAGCTACCACAAGATCTTATATATATTTCCCTGTGCTATACAGTGTAATCTTGTTTATCTATTCTTCATATGCCTGTCAGTATCTACAAATTTCAAACCCCCAGTCTGTCCCTTCCCATGCCGGGAAAACATATATTAATAGTACAGTATTATGAGTTAAATATGGAACATTTTTAAGGAAATCATTATATGTATGGTGGTATTAAAACAGGGTACATATATATGGTAAATTTATATTTAATCATTCATATTTCAACAGAGTTGATTATCCAAATTGAGTAACTACTAACTGTTATTACTGTCTTAAAGTGATTAATACTCTGTATGGTAACATGCTGGTTGAAAGGCTTAAAAAACACAAAATATGCATAATGTTGAAAAGAGTGAGTGGAATGTGCATTGAACCAAAAATAATTTGAAAAATCAAAAAATTCTTAAAGTAAATATATAATTAGAGTGGTATTTTTTAATGTTAAGTATGTTTATCCTAGGAGGCATAAAACTCATAACCACCATAAAGTAGTAGAAACCAGGAGGAAATTCTTTGGCTCTGTCATTGTCATTTATAAAGCCATTTTCAGTAGAAATGTTTTGACACATGGCCTGTTTCATACTCATTATCTTTTAACAATCCTGCACTCAAATTAACCACTGTTGGGAGGACAGGGAGCTGAGTAGTTTTCCACTAAGTTTTTTTTTAGTTCATTCTGATTTTTTTTGGGGGGTGGGGTGTAAGCAGGTTTATTTATTTATTTTTTTTAGCGGAGGTACTAAGGATTGAACCCAGGACTTCATGCATGCTAGGCGTGCACTCTACCACTAAGCTATACCCACTGCCCTTATTATTCTGATTTTTTAATTGAAGTATAGTCAGTTCATTATTCTGATTTTAAGTTAACTAACTGGTTTTGTGTCATCACATTCCTACTTTAGATATATAATAGGACAGCTTCACTTGAAATCAGTATTCTAGGTAGTTCATAGCAGTGCGTTGAATTACAAGATGAACTTGGAACAGATTCTGGTAACATTAAAGCTGAGTGTCTTGTCTTCCCTCCACTTGCTGCTAGGATCAGCTCTTACGAGTTCATGGGGGTCTTGGTAGAGAAAACCAGAGCAGCTAGTTTTCCTACATGGGCTGGAAAATGCTGGGAGGAAACA
Organism: Camelus dromedarius; assembly: GCF_036321535.1. NCBI lineage: Eukaryota > Metazoa > Chordata > Mammalia > Artiodactyla > Camelidae > Camelus > Camelus dromedarius. The sequence continues at coordinate 37,679,144 of NC_087455.1, forward strand.
CTGGAGTGCTGTAGACCTTGAGGACATTTTAGCATTGAAATCTGTGGGTTTCTCAAGGAAGGTTTGACAGAGGTCCCACCACAATGTGTCAGTTCTCCCTGACCTCTAAAAGGCTGAGCAGGAGCTGAATGACCTGAATGTTCCTTGCTGTCTGAAGAGGACCACATAGAGAGAAGCTTCCTGCAAGCTTCCTCAAAGGAATTCACAGCGTGCCTACTTCCCATTCCACCCTTGGCATTTCTTATGTCGTATTAATTGCAGCATTGTTCTTAGTGCCAAACAACTGGAAACAAAGTAAACACAGTGCACAGGGGAATGGCTGAATAAATTATGGTCCATCCACACCAAGGGAGATTGAATAACCACTTCCTTAGAAAAGAGGATGGATGTACACCAGTAAATTAGAAAGATTTCCAAGAAATATTTTGTTTTGTGAAAGAAATGAGACACAGAAAACTAAGTAAAACTATTGCTTTTTTGAGAAAATGGCTTATTTCCCTTTACTTTATGACTTTTTGTACATGAGTTTCTATACATGAATTTATATACATGTGAATAGGTGCATTTCCCCATGTCGGATTAAATGAATAGAGTGGAAAATGGAAAGAAACCTACTAGTTTCAGCTGGATTACTTTGGTGGTGGGGGGTGACTAACAGGGGTGGAATGAAGAGGAGAGAGAATGAAGGTAATTAAGCCAAAAGGAAACGGGGGAAATATTGCACTATTTTTTTTAAATTGTAAAGTGAACCCACATTCCTTTCTTTGGCATGGTGGAACTCATCCTCTCATTAAACCATCCCAGCTGATTGTCATTCTGTTCACGTTCTGGAGGTGATCCATAGCAGTATTGAAGCATGGGATCTCTCTTTTTTTAATTCTTATTTTTAATTGACATGTAGTCGATTTACAATGTAAGTTTCCAGGGCACAGCAAAGCAATTCAGTTATACATGTATATGAATATGTCTTTTCAATTTCTTTTCCAGCTCATTACAAGAAATTGAATATAGTTACCCTGTGCTCTACAGTAGGTCCTTGTTTATTTTATAAATAGTAATGTGTATCTGTTAATCTGAAACTCCTAATCTGTCTCTCCAACTTCCCTTTCCCCCGGTAACCACAGTTTGTTTTATATATTTGTAAGTCTATTTCTGGTCTGTAAATAAAATGTGTATTTTTTTTAGATTCCACATATAAGTGATGTCATGGTATTTGTCTTTGTCTGACTTCACTTAATATGACAATCTCTAGGTCCATCCATGTTGCTACAAATGACATTATTTCATTCTTTTTTATGTCTGAGTCATATTCCACTGTCTGTCTGTCTGTCTATCTATCTGTCTATCTCAACATCTTCTTTACCCATTCATCTGTCAAAGGACATTGAGGTTGTTTCCAGCATTGGGTGTTGTAAATAATGCTCCTGTGAACATTGGGGTGCATGTGTCTTTTCAAATTAATAGTTTTCTCCAGATATATGCCCAGGAGTGGGATTGCTGGATCATATGGTAAGTCTGTTTTTATCTTTTTAAGGAACCTCCATACTGTCCTCCATAGTGGCTTCACCAATTTACATTCACACCAGCAGTGTAGGAGGGTTCCTTTTTCTCCATACCCTGTCCAGCATTTATTATTTGTAGAGCTTTTTAATGATGGCCAGTCTGACTGGTAAGAGGTGCTACCTCATAGATTTGATTTGCATTTCTCTGATAATTAGCAATACTGAACTTTTGCTCATGTGCCTATTGGCCATTTGTATGTCTTCATTGAAGAATTGCTTGTTTAGGTCTTCTGCCTGTTTTGGATTGGGTTTTTTGTTGTTAAGTTGTATGAGCTGTCTGTTTATTTTGGAAATTAGTCCCTTGTCAGTCACATTATTTACAAATATGTTCTCCCATTCTGTAGGTTGTGTTTTTGTTTTGTTTATGGTATCCTCAGCTGTGCAAAAGCTTTTAAGTTTAATGAGGTCCCATTTGTTTATTTTTCCTTTTATTTCCATTACTCTAGGAGATGGTTAAAAAAAAATACCTTTGTGATTTATGTCAAAAGAGTATTCTGCCTATGTTTTCCTCTAGAAGTTTTATAGTATCCAGTCTTACCTTTAGGTCTTTAATCCATTTTGAATTTATCTTTGTATATGGTATTAGAGAATGTTCTAATTACATTCTTTTACAGGTAGCTGTCCATTTTTCCCAGCACCATTTAGTGAAGAAACTGTCTTCCCCCCATTGTATATTCTTGCCTCCTTTGTTGTAGATTAATTGATGATAAGTGCATAGGTTTATTTCTGGGCTTTTTATCCTGTTCCATTGATCTATGTGTCTGTTTTTGTGCCAGTGCCATACTGTTTTGATTACTGTAACTTTGTAGTGTAGTCTGAAGTCAGGGAGCATGATTCCCCCAGCTCCATTCTTCCTTCTCAAGATTGTTTTGGCTATTTGGGGTCTTTTATGGTTCCACACATATTTTAACAGTTTTTGGTCCAGTTATGTGAAAAATGTCATTGGTAATTTGATAGGGATTGCATTGAATCCGTATATTGCCTTGGGTAGCATGGTCACTTTAACAATATTGACTCTTCTAATCCAAGAACATGGTATATCTTTGCATCTGTGTTATCTTCGATTTCTTTTGTTAGGTGTCTTACAGTTTTCAGGGTATAGGTCTTTTGCCTCCTTAGGTAGGTTTATTCCTACATATTTTATTCTTTTTGATGTGATGCTAAATGGGATTGTTTCCTTAATTTCTTTTTCTGCTGTTTTGTTGTTAGTGTATAGGAATGCAACTGATTTTTGTATGTTAACTTCGTGTCCTGCAACTTTACCTAATTCATTGATGAGCTCTAGCAGTTTTCTGGTAATGTCCTTAGGATTTTCTGTGTAGACAGTATCGTGTCATCTGTGTACACTGATAATATTACTTCCTTTCCAATTTGGGTTCTTTTTATTTCTTTTTCTTCTTTGATTGTTGTAACTGGGACTTCCAAAACTATGTTGAATAAAAGTGGTGAGAAAAGCATCTTTGTCTTGTTCCTGATCTTAGAGGAAATGCTTTCAGCTTTTTATTGAAAAGTGTGAATGATGATTATGAAGCATATGATGTTAGTTGTGGCTTTGTCATATATGGCCTTTAATATGTTGAGGTATGTTCCCTTTGTGCCCAATTTTAGTGGAGAGTTTTTATAAATGGATGTTGAATTTTATCAAAAGCTTTTTCTGCATTTATTGAGATGATCATATGCTTTATATTCTTCAGTTTGCTAATGTGGTGTGTCACATTGGTTGATTTGCAGATATTGAAAAATCCTCGCATCTGTGGAATAAATCACACTTGATCATGGTGTATGATCCTTTTAATGCATTGTCAGAGTCGATTTGCTGGTATCTTGAGGATTTTTGTATCTGTATTCATCAGTGACATTGGCCTGTAATTTCTTTCTTTATGATATCTTTGTCTGGTTTTGGTATCAGGGTGATGGTGGCCTCATATAATGAGTTCAGGAGTGTTCCTTCCTCTGCAATTTTTTGGAATAGTTTCAGAAGGATAGGTGTTAAGTCTTCCTTAAGTGTTTGGTAGAATTCACCTGTGAAGCCATCTGTTCCCAGACTGTTCCCAGGGAGTTTTTTAATTGCTGATTTGATTTGGGTACTGGCAATTGGTCTTTTATATTTTCTATTTCTTCCTGGTTTAGTCTTGACAAATTGTACCTTTCTAAGAAATTGTCCGTTTCTTCTGGGTTGTCCTTTTTTTGGCGTATAGTTGCTCAGAGTAGCCTCTTATGATCCCTGGTATTTCTGTGGTGTCAATTACAACTTCTCCGTTTTCATTTCTGATTTTATTAATTTAGGACCTCTCCCTCTTTTTCTTGGTGAATCTGGCTAAAGGTTTATCAATTTTCTAAAGAACCAGCTTTTTTCCTTGAACTTTTCTTTCTTTCTTTCTTCTTTCTATCTCTATTTCATTTATTTCTGCTCTGATCTGTATGATTTCTTTCCTTCTACTGACTTTGGGTTTTATTCTTCTTTATCTAATTGCTTTAGGTGTAAGATTAGGTTGTTTATTTGAGTTTGTTTGTTTGTTTCCTGAGGTAAGCTTTTATTGCTATAAACTTCCCTCCTAGAATTGCTTTTGCCGTGTCCCAGAGATTTTGGATCATCGTGTTTTCTTTTTCATTTGTCTCTCAGTATTTTTTGATTTCCTCTTTGATTTCTTCATGATCCATTGGTTATTTAATAGCATATTGCTTAGCTTCCATGTGTTTGTGGTTTTTGCAGTTTTTTTTCTAATGGTTGACTCCTAATCTCATAGTGTTTTGATCAGAAAAGACGCTTGGTATGATTTCAGTTTTGTTAGATTTATTGAGGCTAGCTTTGTGGGCCAGCATGTGATCTATCCTGGAGAATGTTCCATGCGCACTTGAGAAGAATGTGTATTCTGCTGCTTTTGGATGGAATGATCTATAAATATCAATTAAGTCCATCTGGTCTAATGCATCACTTGAGGCCTGTATTTCTTTATTGATTATCTGTCTGAATGATCTGTCCATTGATGTAAGTGGGGTGTTAAAGTCCCCCACTGTTACTGTGTTACTGTTGATTTCTCCTTTTATGTCTGTTAATAGTTGCCTTATATATTGAGGTGCTCCTATGTTGGGTGCATATATATTTACAATTATGATAGCTTCTTCTTGGATTGATCCCTTGATCATTATGTAGTGGCATTCTTTGTCTCTTGTAACAGTCTTTATTTTAAACTCTGTTTTGTATGATACAAGTATTGCTACTCCAGCTTTCTTTTGGTTTCCGTTTGCATGGAATACCCTTTTCTATCCCTTCACGTTCTGCCTGTACTCTAGCTCTGAAGTGGATCTCTTATAGACAGCATATATACGGGTCTTGTTTCTGTATCCATTCAGCCAGTTGGTGTGTTTTGGTTGGAGTGTTTAATCCCTTTACATTTAAAGTAATTATTGATAACACATGTTCTTATTGCCATTTTATTAATTGTTTTGGAATTGTTTTTGTAGGTCTTTTTTTCCCCTTTCTTCTTTTTGTTCAAAGCAGTCTCTTAAGACCAACTGCCAGTGTTTAAATCCTAGCACCACTACTGCTTAGATTCATGATCTTGAAACATTAAGAAGTTACTTAATTTCTCTCTGTGCCTCAGTTTTCTCACCTGGATACTGGCCTACCTTGTGGGGTACTTGTGAGAATTCAAGAGATTAAAATAGGGTAAGTGCTAAGGGTAATAACTGGTAGGTAGTAAGTACACAGTAATCATTAGATATTATTACCAAAAACCTACCTTTCAGTAGTTGAGAAGCACTTTGAGTATTTGAGTGTATATTTGGCAGACTTCATTGAGTTGGTCGTTTATGGGTCAGGGTATGGGGAAGTATTAAAATTCTCACCTGGCTTCTATCTTTACAGAATGAAGCTGGAGAGACAACATATACATATACACAAAGTAACTACCATACAAGGGGAAAATATCAATGTAGAAACAATAGCACAAACTGAGTAATTAGGGAAAGGAGTAGTCATTGAATTTAGGTAGATGTTGGGGAATTTTTCTAAAAATCTATTTTTTAGCTTAGTTTTGCAGAATGGGGCTGTAAAGTACATGGTTCTCAAAGGGCTCTCTAACCAAAAAAGATTAAGAAACATTGAGGTAAAAGGTGATGGTTGCGCAGATGCGAATTTTGTCTCTTTCCTTATTATGTACATAGTTTGAATTGGTGTCTCTCCGCTTCCTTTACACCTGATACGCTCTGTTTATGTCTGTAAGGCTAGCCCCTTTCTAAACACAAAGAAACCTGTAATTTGTCCTACTTTATGCTATTTGAGGATTGGTTTTGTTGGGTTGGTTTTTGGAAAATTCAGTCTAGTAAGTTTTTACCCAGTGGACTAATTCTCTACCAGCAGCTCTTTTAATTTTTTAAGTCAACATACAACAGGCTTACTTGAATTCATATTTTATGAATTATCAAAGTTATTTCCTTCATAAACAGTTTATTTTAAGTTTATTGCATTATTGCAGTTTGTGATGCCAAAATTATCCTTTTGTCAGTAAAGTTCACCCCTCATATTATTGAGACAATAAGATTTGAATTTTCTGAATTTTCATTGTCAATTTTTTTTTTCAGAAAATATTTAAGGAAAATTAGCTAGCTATCAGATACTCTGCTAGGCTTTGGCATCAGAAGAGGAATACTACTAAAGGAACTCTCATTTTAGTGGGAAACACAGAAGAGAGAAAAGGAACAATTACAATAAAATGTGATCAGAGCCATGATGAAGTTTATGCTATAGAAGGTTAAGTTAGCATCAGGGGTTGTAGCAGGGACAAAAGGGACTGGGGGGTGGAGGGTATGAACCAAGGCAGGAGAAAATTCCACAGTTAGTGACAACTGAATTGAGTTTGGGAGGATAAGTGCAATTGTCCAAGAGGTGAGAAGGAAGGGCGTTCTAAAGACAAAAGCACAAGAGAGCAAGGCAAATACTTAAGTAAAGCTAGAATATAGAGGTCAAGTGAGGAATATTGAATTAAGCCTAGAGAATTACATATATGATGTGTGTGTGTCATACACACATGTATATCATATGAGTAGATTTATATAGAATATTAAGAAGTTAGGATTTTATGTTTATGGATGAGGAGATACTGAAATGGCAATTGAGTCTGCATTTTTAAATCACGCTCAGAAGACTGGAGGAATTAAAGAGTCAAGAATGAGAATGCCAAAAAGAGGGGATAAGCTGGGGATGGTGACATATGTATGAGCAGTTTGGAGGTGGGGAGATGAGTTTGAAATGTCTATGAGGCATGGAGATCAAGAGACATTGCTTAAGTGGATATTTAGGTCAAGAGATAAGGGCTAGGAATAGAGATTTGGAAACTATCAAAACACATAGAACTATCAACACACATATCTGAAGCTTTGGGCGTGGAATTGATACCAAATGAGAAGGATGATGACTGGGAATAGGACCAGGCGTGAGAAGGAGACTGATGGAGAACAGCCAGGGGAGGGCGTGTCAGAGTGATGGGAGAAGAAAATGTTGAGAAATAGGAGGCTGTTGAATATTACAGAGAAGCCAAGTAAGGTAAAAACTTCAGTGCTCATTGGGTTTGACAGTGAGGCAGTCATTGGTAACTTGGTGGCAGTAATTACAAGCAAGTAGGGGCTGAGTAAGCCATGTGTGAGGGTATTAAGGTATGAATGAAATGGAGACTGCTAATAAATTTGGCAGTGGGAGGATGGAAGTGTACAATTAACATAGAAGTTAATTAGAAATTAATTAGTTAATTGAAGTTAAAAAGGGACCTACTTTTCAAAGAGATTTGTGTTTCTTTACATTGTAAAATTTGCATCACTTTAATAGTTTTTACATCAATTATGTCATTTAAAATTGTAAAGAGTCAGGTTATGAATTAAAGGGGAGAAAGCAGTAGCGGGGGAGTGGGGAAAGATAAGATAGCTGGTAGGATGGTGGTTCGCTCACACTGAAGTCACCTAGGTAACTGTCAAAAAACACCTGTGCTTGGCCCTTACCCACTCTTTATAATCTCTGCAGGTAGGGTGTAGGCACTGACTTTTTAAAAAGACTTCCAGGTAATTCTGATACCCACTGAAGGCTGAAAACCACTGAGAAAAGATTTTCCTCTTAAGATGGGAGTGACTGAAGCCTGTTTAAATGCTGAGGGAAATGAACCATCTGTAAGTTGCAAGCTTATTAATTATATATTAGAATTTGTGAGATATGAGATAGCCTTAGCTTATATCAGAAGATACTGGTGTTGGAGAATTAAATAGATCATTGGCCTAGGGGTTAAGAGACGTAACGCATTTTATTTCTGTCACTGAATCTGTAATTTTGTGCAAGTCAAAAAATGCACTGTATACAGTGTATACCATGTGGAGGCTGTGGTTCTGTGTCTAAGGACCACTTCAGTCCGTTTCATTTTAGTTTTCATCTACTTGAGCCGAGTCATGGCTCTCTGGAATAAACAGCTAATTTGTAACTGCAGGTAAACAGAATTCCAATTCTGATTAATCTTGGGATGATCCCTTAACTTTCTTCCATCTCTGAAATAAAAATTCCAAAAGGTTTACAGGACAAAGTGCATCCTTAGAGAACTAGAGGACTGAGAGGAAGCTCATACTGCGTCCCCTCTATGCTCAACATTCATACGCCAGGGGCATTTATTTTTAAATCAGTTTTGTTCAAGTTTGGAAAAACACGTTTTAAACCTGAAAGGAATGAAGATTCATCTAGTTCTGCCTTCTAATGTTGGAAGAGGAGGACACAGGATCAGTGAAAGTTAGCAACAGAGTGTCTTACTCCCTCATCATCTGCCTTCTGCACTCTGTGGCAAATGAGAGGCCTGCAGAAACAGCAACACAAAAGCATCCAGCCCGCACTGCCTTAGCAGTAAGGAGGCCTCAGGGCGCACGGCCCAGGGACCATCACGCTGATTAAGCAAAAGCGTAGGTTACACATCCACTTAAACTTGATAGAACTCGATTAGGGCTGAATTCAAACTCACTTTCAAAATATCAAGTCCTAAAAAATTAAGTATTTGATAATAACAAATAGTTACCAAAATAGTTAGAGACATGGAGAAATATGTATTCCAGTCCCTTAGTTTTAAATATTTGCCACTGAGATCAAGAAAAATTAATTTTATGACACTTAGTTTAGATAGTGACACTCAGAAAAGAAGTTTGTTATATGCCAAAGTAGATATAATTCCCACAAAGCAAAAGAAGCAAAAGCTTTTTTAAAAATAGAGATATTTAAAAGAAATAATTGAAAGGAAAAAGAAACTTATTCCTAAGTAGCAGTCGGAAGTATTAGCAAATCTCCTGGATGTAGAAGCAGGGCATGTGGTCAGTTATAAGATCATTTCTGCTCCAGCATTAATCTCCAGCTTAAGAAATGATAGTGAAAGTTCTAGAGATGCATATGGATGTAAAATGCTCTCAGGGTCACGTGTGTGCACTAAACACTCAGGAGTAGCTGTTAGCAACTCAACTTTTCAGACTTAGCTTATGGACCTTTTGTACTTACTGATTTGATAGATGAAATTAGAACTAAAATAGGATTTAGTCAAACTGATCAGATGGAACAATTATAGTTGTAATACTATAGAAAAGTTGAAATTTTATAAAAGCTACTTTAACAAATCATCTAACCTAAAGTTCTGAATTACATATTTAAATGAGTTCACTCTGAAGGGAGGAAAGTGAATCTTAGTTGTCTTCTGATTGAAATTTTGTACTGTATCCCCCTCCACAAAGAGTTATCCCTTAACAGGCATTAAGAAATGGGAATTTCTTCCCTCACTGCTCCTCTTTTTTTTTTTTTTTTTTTTTCCAGTGACAGATGTAATTCCCATTTCCGCAGGGCACACTTTGTAGGGAGAGGCTCCAGGGGCATGAGAGAGGCCCATTATAATACTCTCACTGAGGTATAGGACCAGATCAATTAAAGTTACGTCTCTGTTGGATGTCACAGTTACTCTTGGCTCTTAAATTAAGAATTAGCCCATTTAGATGCAGATGTCACTACACTTAGTATCACATGAGTGCACTGAATTTCCTGCCTTGATTGTAAGTCTGACAGATGAGCTGCAAACTGTTCAGGTTGATTTAACTTGAAATCAAGGTTTAATTTAATAAAGCATTTTCAAATGTTAAAATCAAATTAGAAACACTTTTCTCATTATGACTTTCTCTTTCACATCATCCTTCAAAATAAAAAAGGAAACAGAATGTTCTACTTTTTCCTTATAGAGATTATAATATATTTAAACTTTTAGCTGTTCTGTTAGCTGGGAATGAGCGAGCTGGACTGTACTCTTCTTGTAACTCCAAAGAGGCACGTCATCCTGTTGATAAATCACACACTGAATTCCCTCACGTTGTCCTGTCAAGTTAGTCTCCTTGCATCGTTCTTGATTTTTAATTTAACAAAATGGTCACAGATCATCTGCAATAATAAATGTGTGAAAATGTCCAGGAAAGTTTTGGGGGAAAAAACTAATAAAGGAGGACTTTCTGTGCAAAAATTTCATAGGTAAAGTCATTGAAATCAGAAGAAATAGATTAATGGAACAGAAGAGAAAGTGTAGAATCAGACCATGTATGCAGAAGAATATATTATGTAAAGAAGATGATATCAGTAAATAGCATTGTTAAAACAAGCTATCTTTCAAAAAATTAAAGGTGAATTAAAGATTTAAAGTGGAGAACAAGTGAATTACAAGGTGCTACCCCCAGAATTTATGAGCCAGAATAAATTTTAAATTTCTAAAAATAACCCGAGCCTTAATTCCACCTCCCTAAAATGCTTAATTTTTTCAACTGTTATCCCACATGTATTATTTAATACAAAAATGTATGTTCATTATGTTTTATATTGCATTTTATTTAATTTTATGATTTTTCTTAGGCTTATTTAGTATTTTTAGTTATTTTCATGATTATTTTAACACTCTTAATGTTTTAAATTTATAGCTAACAGTTTCATGTAAAGCCCTTTGCAGTTTTTTCTCTTTATATACAAATATTTATCTAATATGTTTGCATTCATCTCGCTAAACAAAAATGGAGACATACTATATATACTATTACTATCCATGATTTTTTTTCATACATGATGTATTTTGGAGGCAAGATGATCTTTAGAATCATACTGTCTCATTTTGAAGTTCAAAACAAAAGGCCTGTTTTGGTTTTACTTGGAAGCCAAATTGTAGAGAAATTATTTTTTTCTGTATGAATTTCTAGGCTGCATTTAAAAACCTTTCTTCTTTGTTACCTATTTTAAAGAATATACTATTTCATATTTTTATTTTTATCTGAGGTTCTACTTATTTTGATCGATTAATTTATGCCATTTGCATGTTTATAATCATCTTACTTTATAATTTAAAAATTTACACTTCCCCCTTTTACTTTTTCCATTATGGTGTTATTTGTATGATGTATATTCTATTTACATTAACATTTTAATAAAGCTTGAAGGTAAATATCCTATTTTTAACACTGTTTACAAATGAATTAAAGCAATTCACAAACATTCATACTACAGCAATTATCAATTTATAACTAATTAAACCTACCATATTTTTGTTTCCTTTTAAGGAGAGAAAAATAATTTTAAGTTCTTTAGTAATGTTTTCTGTTCCCTCATTCTTCATTAGTTACATGAGACAGTCTTTTTGTCATTGGTTTATTTTCACTAATGTTTCATTTCTCATAATAAGTGGTAATATCACATCCCTTGTCTTTTCATAATCACTCTTGTTCTGTCAGTAATTACATACATTTCTAGTTATCATGAAGTTCTATACTTATCTCTAAACTTCATAATAGGCGCCCTAAATACTGAACTGCCTCTATGTGGGACTTATTTCTCTCTGCCCACGTGTTCTCTTGAGTGTTGTAGAGATCTTTACAGGAAACATACACTTGTATGATAAATACTGCAGGTCTAAAAATGTTTTTCTGTACTTTTACACACACTTGATGGCTGGATTAAACAGAGTAATCTTTTAGTTTTTAATTCAACTTTTTATTTTGAGATAATTGTAAATTCAATTCGGATGCAGGTGTAAGAAATAACAAAGAGATCCCGTGTACTCTTTATCAGTTTCCCCTGATGGTTAATGGCTTGCAAAACTAACGCACAATGTCCCAGCCAGGATAGTGACACTGATGTAGTCAAGAAACAGAGCGTTTCCATCACCACGAGGAAGGACCCCTGCATGTTGTCCATCTGTAGACACACTCACTTCGCTCCTCCCGCCTCCTCCTTTATCCCTGGTAACCACTAATCTGTTCTTTATTTCTGCAATGTTGTCATTTCCAGAATGTTATGAAAACGGAATCCCACAGGATGTGACATTCGGGGACTGGCTATTTGCACTCAGCAAAATTCTCTGGCAACACATCTAGACTGTTGGATGTATCAATCATTTCTTCTAGGTTTTTTTTCTGAAAGTTATAAAACTTTTAGTCTTACAGTTAGAGTCAGTGGTTCATCCTTGAGATTAAAAAATCTCCCAGGGCATGTTTGATCTTGGTTTCTGTTGATTTTCTTCTTTACTTCCACCCTGACAGGATGAGTTCTTTCAAATTGTATTTCTTAATATGCTGAAAGGCATCTTCAGTTGTGCCCTTTATTAGTGATTCTGCTTTTTAATGAATTCTTTATTGAGCACTTCTATTATTCATAAATTTGTGTCTGTATCTTTTATTTTCACTGGTGCATATCCTCTTAGGGTAGCATGGTAGGTGCTATATAATTAACTTCTTTTTTTTATTATTTTATTTGTTTGTTTGGGGGGAAGGTAATTAGGTTTCCTTATTTCCTTACTTGTTTTAATGGAGGGACTGGGGACTGAACCCAGGACCTTGTGCATGCTAGGTATGCGCTCTACAACTAAGCTCCACCCTCCCCCCTTAATTAACTTCTAAATGATCAAATAAATGAGTATCTTTAATGTTACTCAGATTATCTGGCATTTTCTTTCTCTGTTATTTTCCCCTCATATTTTGTATTTCTTCTTTAGATTTATTTTACTAAATTTAATTTTGGTAGTATTGACTGTGCTGTTTATTCCAATGATGATAATTTGTTCCAAAGACTCGGTGGTTATAAAATATTTTGAGATGGAGTATAATGGTGTCCCAGAGGAAAATCTGGGGTTGCTCAAGGAAGGAAGACAAAGTCTGGTGGTGACCTAACGAGGTTATGAGATTGGTTTCATACACGCAGACTAGAAGCAAACACACTGTGTAAGGGAAGCTGTATTTCTCACCCATGAGAGGAAGGAGTTACAGATATGGAAAGCAGTAAGTTAGCGTGAACCTTTTGGCATTGGATTAGAATTTCAGTCTCTTGATTTTCTAGATGGAGGTTGGGATAAGGAAGTATAGATGTAAATATATATTTATATGTAAGTATGTGTGTGTATACATATGTTGGATATAGATTTTTTTTCTCTATACTGGGAGGGTCTGGGAGCAATGGCACTCCAATAATAATGAGAACAAACAAAAATCAGGAGCCAGCTGGAAAGGACTCCTGCTGGCCAAGTCTGGGACAATTTGAGCACCAACATAAATAATGATAAAAGCAAGTCATAACCCACTAATGAAATAGGAATATATGAGTCAACACTAAAAAAAAAAAAAAGCAAATAAATGGAAAAAGAGAAAGCTCCACTTTATAGCAGAATGTCATCTAGAAGATATGATGGAAATAGAAAATCACAGTCCAGCAGCTACCGCACTCACAGTGCAGAAATCTGCCTTTAATCACGCGTGTGTCACCAGAAATGGTATCACCAAAAGTGTGTCCCACCTTTGCGGTGGCCATGGCAGTGCCCTGCCGAGATCTTCAGGAGCACAGGCTGTGGAGAGAGTGGTTGGCTGATGCTTCCAGCTTCCGTCCCCACTGTGCTGAGGGCCGCTTCTCCTAGGCTGCTCCCAGCCAGTCCCCGAGCGTGGTGGGTGTGCTGACGCCTGTCCGTTCCTGCCCGATGTGGCATTCCTCTAACAGGAAATGTTTTCTTGGGGACACTCCATCAGTCTGTCTTCATCACAGTCTGAGTTCTTCCTTCCTTCTGTCTTTTCACATGTGTTTGTCCCAAATATTGGTATAAAGACTCCATTCCTGCCTCTTATCCTTCATTCTTCACCAACATTCCTCCCAGTAAGTCTCTTTTGTCTTTAATCCAACTTGGCATCTGTTTCTTGGAAAACCGAACTGACACAATCTGATATGAGGGAAAAAAAAGTACCACTTCTGTGATATTTATGCCCAAAATGCATAATCAATCTCTTCATGAGGAAACACCAGACAGACCCACACTGAGGCATCTTATACAAAGCAGTAGACCTGTAATCTTCAAAAGTATCAAGATTATGATAATAAAAGACTGAAAATCTGTTCCAGGTTGAAGGAGTCTAAAGAGACAAGACAACTAAATGCAATGTGTGATCCTAGATTGAATGTTTTAATCACAAAGGACATTGTTAAGATAACTGGAAAACTTGAACTGGTTCTCTGTATTAGATGGTAGTAACAACCTTGATGACAGGAGAGAAAATACTCACTGAAGAATTCAGGGATTATGCACACTGGGTTCAGGAAGATGTTTGTCTTTGCCCTATACCTGCCAATTTCCTGTAAATTTGGAATTCTCATTTTTTGAAAAGTCAATCTGGTGGAATATGGAGTATGGATTGTAAGGGGCCATGAAGGAAAGTCTGCAGAAGGGCTGAAAGGCTATGGAGGTGCCCAGATAAGAAAGAGTGGGCCAGCAGATCTGGCAAGTGTAGATTCAAGGTAGATTTATGTGATAGAATTAACAGGACTCATTAATGAATTGGATATGGAAGATGAGAAAGGGGCTATTAAAGATAATTTTTTGTTTCTGGCTTTAGCAACTGAGTGGAGGCTAGCCATTCAGTGTAGCAAGGAAGCTGGTGGGAGGGTGGGAAACATGTTTGGGAAGAAATTCATGGTTCTGTTTTAGACATATTGTAATTAACCTAGTATTAGTAGGTAATTGGTTATATGGGTCTAGAACTTAGAGTAGAAGTTCAGGGCAGAGGTGAAAATGTAGGAGTTATCAGCATATCAAAGCCACTGAGATGAATGAGATCACCTACAGAGACAGAGTAGGTATCAAAGAGAAAAATGTCCAGAAATTAAACCTGGGTGACATCCAACATGTACAGATCAGCTAAGTAGACCAGTTACAATGGAATAAATTTAAATAATTGTTTAACTGTCCCAGACTTCTAAGATGGAAAGCAGATGGGCGTGCATGTTCATCCACGAGGAAGGCATGCCGGGGCGCTGGGTCTGCCAGCTCCTCTCTCAGGAAGTGTTCTCTGTTGTCAGTCTCCCTCAGGTTGTGTGGACTCACCATTCCTTCCTTCCGGCGTCAGCCCCCATTGCAACAGGAGCTGAAAGCAGATAAGCTCTAAATCTGGTTTCAGATTTGCACATGCAGTGGGTTCACTCCTTATAAGAACTTGGCAACTATTGTTTCTCCTGGGGCCCATTAGAAGCTTCCTAGGGCTAACAAGCAGGCAGCTATTTGCCTTATTACGTATGTAACAGGGAGAAAATGACTCTCACTTCCAATTCACAATCAGTACAGTCGTCAAAGGGAATCGTAAATGAGAGTTTTCTTAACAAATACAATTAGCTGGAGGCTACTTAAGTATTCTTTCACAAAACATTCTTATTTGAAAAATGTTTACCTCTGATCTGTCTCTGAGAGATACAAAACTTGTGGATTGATTTTATGTATTTCACATGTGTGCTGTTACATAAATTCGATGAAAACAGCTGGCATTCTGTGGATAAAGATAGGTAGTGGCCTTTTTTGGGTACCCAGTTACTGGTGAATAGGAAGCAAAAACAAAACTAAGTCGGCTTGAAAATAGCTCTTCCTAGGAGCAGAGTAAAATGGGTGATTGTGATGGCATTTCAGCAGGGGGATTTCTAGAAGGTGTCGCAAACACTCAGTGACTCCAAGGAGTCTGTTCTAGCATCCATAGGCTATGTGCTTTATCACTCCTACAGCTGTCCAGAGAGAGCTCTTTAGAGAGCTGATGTTGAAAGACTGAAAGAATCTTACTTGATCTGTCTGTCTAACAGAAAGAGTTCTTTCTGTCTCAGCTTTGCCATTCACTTGGGAGAGGCTTCACTAAATGAACTTTGGCCTTGCCTTTTCCCTGGGTTTCTATCGTCTGTCCTCACATTTATGAGCAAGCATAGCTAGAGAGCTTGGCTCTAACCCTCCAAAATATTCACAGTAAAATCAACGGTAGAAGTGTACTGAGTTACTTGAATGGGATTTGCCATCACACAGGGTAAAAAGGGGCCAACTAGAGAAAGTCTCCCTTGCTTTTCACTAGCCTACGCACAACCGCTTTTCTTCTCTTTCCCAGAATAGATCAGGGACCCTGATTTGGGGTCAGCTGAAGCAGAAATATAGAAATCTAATGTTTCATGGAGTCTTGGAGATGCCTACTAATGCCTGCTCAATTATTTCACTTCAGCACCCTCCCTCTCTCAGAGCATTTGTCTTATTCCCTGTCTTGTTCATCACTGTATGCCAACACCAAAAACAGCGTTTGGCATCAATACATTACAAACATTTGTTGACCTACTGAATAATAAAGTTAATATGACCTTGTGTAGATAGAATATGACTTGATTACATCACTGGATTTAATAAGTATTCAAAATGTTGACTCTAAATAATTTTTCACTTTTCATATGTGATATAAATGCCAGGGAATGTAATTTAATACTCACAATTATACTATAACAGAGGAGCTTTCCTTTTCTGAATTACTGAAAACAGAAACATTTAGTCTTTGTGAATTTAATAAAAACTTTCTGAATTATTTTCATAAATTCACTAAAGGATATTATAGAGCTCAGTATAATGAGTATAGTCATTAGGGTTTAGAAGTTGATTTTATTGCTTTACTTTCAGTCATTTAATGTTTATTTTTAAAAATCTTTTACATTAGAATTTTCATATTTCATTAAAATGGGGTAATTTATTTTTTGTTTTTTTAACATTTCTATTGATTTATAATCATTTTACAATTTTGTGTCAAATTCTAGTGTAGAGCACAAGTTTTCAGTTATACATGAACATATATATATTCATTGTCACATTTTTTTCTCTGTGAGCTACCATAAGATCTTGTATATATTTCCCTGTGCTATACAGTATAATCTTGTTTATCTATTCTACAATTTTGAAATCCCAGTCTATCTCTTCCCACCCTCCGCCCCCTTGGCAACCACAAGTTTATATTCTATGTCTGTGAGTCTATTTCTGTTTTGTATTTATGCTTTGTTTGTTTGTTTTTTTTAGATTCCACATATGAGCGATCTCATATGGTATTTTTCTTTCTCTTTCTGGCTTACTTCACTTAGAATGACATTCTCCAGGAACATCCATGTTGCTGCAGATGGTGTTATGTTGTTGGTTTTTATGGCTGAATAGTATTCCATTGTATAAATACACCACTTCTTCTTTATCCAGTCATCTGTTGATGGGCATTTAGGCTGTTTTTATGTCTTGGCTATTGTAAAGAGTGCTGCTTTGAACATTGGGGTGCAGGTGTCATCCTGAAGTAGGGTTCCTTCTGGATATATGCCCAGGAGCGGGATTCCTGGGTCATATGGTAAGTCTATTCCTAGTCTTTTGAGGAATCTCCATACTGTTCTCCACAGTGGCTGCACCAAACTGCATTCCCACCAGCGGTAAAGGAGGGTTCCATTTTCTCCACAGCCTCTCCAGCATTTGTCATTTGTGGATTTTTGAATGATGGCAAAATGGGGTAATTTATTAATTGTATTTATGTGTGTGTGAGAAAGAGAAAATGTATGAATTCCTGCTTGTGTCCTTTGCTGAGTTTTCTAATATGGTGCTTATCTTTTTGTCACTGATATGCAACTGCAATATCTTAACACTCTGATATTTGTATAAGAAGTATTTTTCCCAATTTATTTTAATTTGATTTTTCTTACAGTTTTATATATAATAATAGACTGTTACAAATATAAGCTGTTATATGTAAGCCTCATGGTAACCACATAGCATAGTAAATACACAAAAGATAAAGACAAAGGAATATAAGCATACCACTACGGAAAGTCATCAAATAAAGGAAGAGAGCGCGAGAAGAAAGGAACAGGGAGGAACTACAAACACAGCTAGAAAACAATCAACAAAATGGCAATAAGCACATACCCATCAATAATAACTTTAAATATAAATGAATCAGATTCTCCAGTCAAAAGACATAGGGTGGCTGAATGGATGAAAAACAAGACCCATCTGTCTGCTGCCTAAGAAACACATTTTAGATGTAAGGACATACATAGACTGAAAGTGAGGGATGGAAAAATCTATTCCGTGCAAACAGAAACTAAAAGAAAACTGGAATAGCTATACTTACATCAGACAAAATAGACTGTAGAAGACTATAATAAGAGACAAAAAGGGGCATTACATAATGATAAAGGAGCTAATCCAATAAGAGGACAAAACATTTAAAATATTTATGCACCCAACATAGGAGCACATAAATATATAAAGCAAATATTAACAGGCCTAAAGGGAGAAATACAGCAGTGCAATAATAGGAGACTTTAATATCCCACTTACACCAATGGATAGATCATCCAGACAGAAAATCAATAAGGAAACATCAGCCATAAATGACATGTTAGACCAGATAGGCTTAACGAATGTTTACAAAAGATACCATCCAAAAGCAATGGATGCATACTCTTCTCAAGTGTACAGTGAAACATTTTCCAAGATACATGATGTGTTAGGCCACAAAATAAGTCTTAATAAATTTGAGGAGGTTGAAAGCATATCAAGCATCTTTTCTAACCACAATGGTAGAAACCACAAATTAATTATACAAAGAAAACTGGAAAATAAACATCCTATAGAATAACCAATAGGTCAAAAGAGTCAAAAGACAAATAAAAAAATACTTTGAGATAAATGAAAATAAAAGTGTAACATACCAAAATTTATGGGTTTCATCAAAAGCAGTTCAAAGAGGGATGTTCATAGAGATGTATTACCTACCTCAAGAAACAATAAAAGTCTCAAATAAACAATTTAACTTTACACCTTAAGGAAGTAGAAAAAGAAAAGCAAACAAAGCCAAAAGTTAGTAGAAGGAAGGAAGTTATTAATAAAGATTAGAGCAGAAATAAAAGGCACTAAAAAGACAATAGAAAAGATCAATAAAATTAAGAGCTGGTTCTTTGAAGAGAATTAACAAAATTGACACATTTTTAGCTAGACTCACTAAGAAAACAAAGAGGATTCAAATAAATAAAAATCAGAAATGAAAAAGGGATATAAACAATACCACAGAAATAAACAGGATCATAAGAGACTAATATGAACAATTACATGCCAAAAAACTGGACAACTGGAAAAAATTGATAATTCCTAGAAACATACAACCTACCAAGACTGAATTATGAAGAAATAGAAAATCTAAACAGACTGATTACTAGCAAGGATATTGATCAGTAATCAAAAACTTCCCAGCAAACAAAAGTCGAGAACCAGATGGCGTCACTGGTGAAATTCTACCATTCAAAGAATAATTAATGCCAATTCTCTTCAAACTTCTAAAAACACAGAAGAGGGGATAACTCTTCCAAACACATTTTACAAGGCCAGCATACCCTTAAACCAAAACCAGACAAGTTTGCCACACACACACACGCACAAACAAAAAAAAAAGAAGAAGAAGAAGAAGAGAAAATTACAAGCCATCCCTGATGAACACAGATGCAAAAATTTTCAACAAAATATCAGCAAATTGAATTTAACAACATACTAAATGGATCATACACCATGATCAAGAGGGATTTATTCCAGGGATACAAGGATGGTTCAACATCTGCAAACCAAACAGTGTGATGGATTATGTTAACAAAGTGAGGGATAACAATAATATGAGTACCTCAATAGATGCAGAAACAGCATTTGACAAAATTCAGCAACCATCTATGATAAAAACTCTCAACAAAGCAGGTATAGAGGAAACATGCCTCAGCATAATGAAGGCCATATAGGACAAGTCCACAGTTACCATATTCAACAGTGAAAAGCTGAAAGCTTTTGCTCTGAGATCAGGAATAACACAAGGATGTACACTCTCACCACTTTTATTTAATATAGTATTGAAACTCTTAGCCAGAGGAATTAGGCAGGAAAAAAAAATAATAAAAGGCATTCAAACTGGAAAGGAAGAAGTAAAACTGTCATTACTGGTAGATGACATGATATTATATACAGAAAACCCTAAAGACTCCATCAAAAAACTATTAGAACAAATTCAGTAAAGTTTCAGGATACAAAATCAATATTCAAAAATATGCTGTATTTCTGTACACTATTAATGAGCTATCAGAAAGAGAAATTAAGAAAATAATCCCATTTACAGATACATCAAAAAGAATAAAATACCTAGGAGTAAATTTAATCAAGGAAGTGAAAAACCTATATATTAAAAATCTACAAGACATTAATAAAAGAAATAGAAGATGACACAAATAAATATAAAGATATTCCATGCTAACAGATTAGAGGAATTTGTTTTGTTAAAATATCCATACTATCCAAAATAATACACAGATTCGATTCAATTTTTATCAAAATTCTAATGGTATTTTTTATAGAAAGAGACCAAACAACCATAAAATTTGTATGGAACCACAAAGACTCCAAATAGCCAAAGCAATCTTGAGAAAGAAGAACAAAGCTGGAGGCATCACACTCCCAGATTTCAAACTATATTCTAAAGCTGTATTAATTAAAACAATATGATTTTGGCATAAAAAGAGACACATAGTCAATGGAACAAAATATAGAGCCCAGAAATAAATCCACACATACATGGTAGATTAATTGACAGCAAAGGAACCAAGAATATACAGTGGGAAAGGGGCCATCTCTACAATAAATAGTGTTGGGGAAATTGGACAGCCAATTGCAAAAGAATGAAACTGGACAACTATATTACACCATACACACAAAAAAATTACTCAAAATAGATTAAAGACTTGAACATAAGACTGAAACAATAAAACTGCTAGAAGAAAACACAGGCAATAAGCTCTTTGACATAGGTTTTGGCAACAATTTTTTATATCTGACAGCAAAAGTGAAGGAAAAAAGAAAAAATAATTGGGAATGCACCAAACTAAAAAGCTTCTTCACAGAAAAGAAAACCATCAAAAAGTGAAAAGTCAACCTACTGAATGCGAGAGAATAATTACAAATCATGTATCTGATAAGAGGCTAATACCCAAAATATGCAAAGAACTCTCACAACTCAATAGCAAAAACAAACAATCTAATTATAAAATGGGCAGAAAATCTAAATAGACATTTTTCCAAAGAAGACATACAAATGGCCAAAAAGTACATGAAAAGATATTCAACATAATTAATCATCAAGAAACTGCAAATTGAAACCACAGTGAGATGCCACCTCACACATTTCAGAATGGCCATCACAAAGAAGACAAGAAATAACAAGTGTTTGCAAGGATGTGGAGGAAAGGGAACCCTTGTGCAGTTTACATTGGTGGGAATGTAAATTTGTGCAACCACTGTGGAAATGGTGTGGAGATCCCTCAAATAGTTAAAAATAGAACTACCATATAATCCAACAATTCCACTTCTGGGTATTTATCCAAGGGGAAAAAAGCCACTGACTTAAGTAGATATTTACATCTCCATGTTCATTTCAATGTTATTTATAATAGCCAAGATTTGGAAACAACCTAAGTGTCCATTGATGGTGAATGGGTAAAGAAACTGTGGTACATATCTACAATGGAATCTTGTTCAGCCATAAAAAGAATGCAGTCTTGCCATTTGCGACGACACAGATGGACCTTGACAGCATTATGCTAAGTAAAATAAGTCAGGCAGCTAAAGACAAATATCATATGGTCTCTCTTATGTGTGGAATCTTAAAAAAAAATTTTTTTAAAACCTCATAGATACATAAAACAGACTAGTGGTTGCAAGAGGCTGTAGGTGGGGTGAATTGTTTTTGTTTTTGTGTTGTTGTTTTTGTTTAATAAAACTAATTTAAAATTTTTTTAAGAATTACAAACTGTATTAATTAGCAGTACTAATTTTACAAAGAAGAAATGAAAATATGCAAATCAGACCAGATTTGTTTACAACTGCAGACATGCCTTAGAAAAAAAATATTTGCTGGAGTTGCCAGTAAAACCATCTGGTCCTGGGGTTTTCTGTGTAGGGAGTTTTGGGGGGGTTTTATACAAGAAAACAGTAGGTGCCACATAAACTCTACCCTGTATCTCCCAGTGGCAGCATCTTGCATAAGCATAGTACAGTATCACAACGAGGGGAATTGCAACTATTGTTACAGTCAGGCTGTATTATAGTTCTATCACCACAAGGATACCTCATTTTCCTTTTTCAGAGCAACAGCCACTTCCTTCCGCATCTCCTACTTAATCCTGGCAACCATTAATCTGGTCTCCATTACTATAATTTTGTCATTTCAAAATGTTACATAAATGGAATATACAATAGGTAATCTTTGGGCAATGGCTGTTTTTCACTCAGCATAATTCTCTGGAGATTCATCCAGACTGTAAATAATTTGAAAATAATTCAGTCTTACTAGTAATGAAGGAAATATAAATGAAGAATGATGATGATACTATTTTGTTAAACCACCAAAGCTTAAAAAACAAACACACAAACATCCAATGTGTGCAACACTGCAGGGAAATAACTTTCATAAAAACAACAACAATAGCTAATATTGGTTGAATGCCTGTTACTCAGGCACGGTTCTAAGTATTTTACTGTATTAACTTACTAATCCTTACAACCACCCTATAAAGTAAGTGCTACTGCTATCCCCATTGTATAGATGAGCAAACCAAGGATTGAGAGGTTAATTGCCCAAGGTCACAGAGCTAGTAAATGTCAGGGCCATGACTCAAACATTTACTTCCTAGTTACTTTTAAATAACAGATACACACTACTTATAACATCAAAAATTCATCTGCTCCAATTAAAATATTTCTCTCCTAAGGTAGTATGACCAACTGTTCTGGCGTCATAATTATTTCAATGTTTTACTTTATCGCCTATGTCCTGCAGTGCTAAATGCCATAGCAACCAATAACCAATCAAAATTGGTATCATTATCACTACTGCAAATAGTAAACAAGTCATTTCTGAATTATCCATAATTCAAAAATATTTTTCTTTTTGATTGTGTCCAAAAGTTCTGAAACCATGATTATCAATATCTAATTTAATAAAATGTTCTATAAAGTGTATTAACATTTTACTCAGTGTTTCTTCCAAAGTTCTAAAATATCTGAGGCATCTACAATAAAATGAAGTTTGTTTCTTAAAATGGGAGGATTTATTTTAGATGTATAGACACAGATATTTATAACTGAGGGGGAAAGAAATCAGTTACCCTGAAAATGTCATCCTCTAAAACAGTATATTAAAAGAGCAAGCATTCTTTATGGAACCAGAAATCCATATTAACTCAATGAGTTCCAAACAAGCAAAAGTATTATGTTTATCTAAATGACTTCTGAGTATGTATTAACGGAACAGAGTCGTAATTTATATAGATTATGATAATGAGTTAAATATTGCCTGTCTACTTTTGTAATAAAATCTATGCTATTTACCTTTTTCCCTCTGATATTTGTTCCGCTCTAAAAGTGCTGTTATTGTTTTTCAGTTGTAAAACTTTATATTTTATAAATATATGTACATAGATATTAATCAGAGAAAATTATGTAATTGTCTTTATATTACTCAGTTAAAAATAAATTCTTTATTTTCCTAAACTTAAAAATACTGTTTTATGATTACTATGGCATCTTGTCTTTAGGTTGTGATTAAAATTATAGCAAAGTACTTATGTTTCCAGGTTAAAATGTTGCATATATAATCTGCTGACTCTTATCATTATACATACAGCTGGGAAGGTGTGCTGACAATCTACTCTAGTAACACACCCAAACCAAAACAAAATCACTGAAATGTTTGTGACCCACAGCACATTTAACAAATGATTTTAATATGTCATGTGATAACCCTAACTTCAGACACACAGACTTATTCTTGTCACTAGAAATAATAACAACAAATGTATCCTTTTGACTCCTGTCCTATTATAAATTAATGTTGAAATTTTTTTCATCTTGGGTTTACTTTTTTATGCTTTTTGAGATTTATACTATCCCAGAGTTGAATTATTATGTAATTTTGTAAAGATATTCCTTTATAGCAAATTCTCCATAGGTGAAAATATAGAGGACTCAAAATAATTCTCAATAGATTTTGGATATGGATTATATGTTCTAGTGGGAAATAAAGCACTAATTAAATTTGCCCTTCTGCCACAGAACATATGAACTGACTAAATGAGATGCTAATACATACATGAGCTAGAATCTCTGAGAGTTAGATTCTATTTAATATTAAAGGATTAAAGTTTTAACTCTCCATTCATATTAACAACTATCCAGTTTAATTTTCAAAATAAGTAAAATTACATCATGAAGTTGACATTCAACTTTGTAAAATTTTCCAGTAGTAATACTTATGCAAAACCCACATTATCTTAGGTTCTTAATGGTCAAAATAGATAATTTAAATGATATTCTCTTTAATGTAGAAAATAGATTCATTTCTGAAATGGGAATCTGTGCTTTGGATCCTGTAAATTAGTTCCTGTTTGCTCACTGAATTCTATTATATACCTTGGATTATTCTTTGCAAAAATGTAAGTCACAATCTGGTTTAGATGTGACACTGCTCTTACAAGCAGAGCGTGAAGATTTCCTTAGTAATAATGTAGCACTTTCTCTAGTGACCCACTCACCTCCTGGGAAGTTTGTGTGTGTACCTCTTTATTCCAAATGACCTGGCTTACTCATATTTAGATAGACCCAGAGGTTGACTATGAGGTAACAGCTAACTTTTTTGGGGCTCTGCTGTGCATCAGTCATAATTCCAAGCACTTTTAGGGATGATCTAACCCTAGCGGGAAGAATTGATTAGCCCCTTTTACAGATGAGGAAACTGAAAGGTGGAGAGCTCTCCTGGGCTTGAGAACACAGCTTGATTCCAGAGATAAATTTAGAACCACCATGCTGTACTGCCTTCCCATTTCCAAGACTAGAGCTTTTCAATCATGAATAAGGTTACAAATATGTCCAGCTAGGATCCTTTCAGTCCTTGAGATTGATGGACAGGACCTGGAGCCCAGACCCCGGGTCTACTCCCAAGTCTGTGAGCAGCAATATTTACTTACACCAGCGGGCTCCCCGGAGATGACTGTTCTCTAGATGTGCCATGGTGTGCCATGCACACTGCCCTAGAGTGAGGAGAACATTTAGACATAAATATATTAACTGTGTTTCCTAATTTGTAACTGACTAAATTTTCAGAGTGTTCTGACAAGGGATGACGTATCACTTACACGATTCTACTTCACGTTGCTTTGTTAATAATTTCTTCTTGGTACTTTGTTATGCTCCATGTTAATTGTTACCTGTATAGCAGACAACATTTATTCTGACCAGAGTTACCATGAAGTCTTAACATCATTAAAGTGGAAATTATTTAATTATTCTTGATAAATCAATTTTTACTGTTCATATGGACTGCCTACTTCTCAATCAGAATTGGCAAATATTTTGCCTTGAAGGCTGAAGTAGCACAAGTGCATAAAGGTGCATAAAGTTAATGAGGGAATGCTTACTTTCTTCTTTTTTAAAGATGAGGTTGGGGGGCAGGGGGCAAACCTCCCTCAAATCCAATGAGAACTGTTACTCAGGGACTTCACGGCCCAGCCTTCCTTTCTCGTCCCCCAAGCTTTCTACTCTGGAGACACCGAGCCACTGCAGCCCCAGGCCCTGCTCCACGCCACTCCCCATGTCACCACCACTGCCACCACCGCAGATATCGCAGATACTGCAGGCACAGCTCGCACCAGGCCCTGCCACCCAGCCGAGGGCACACCTGCCAGTAATGCTTTCCAAAGAAGTGATGCTTCAAATGATAAATGCTGGAGAGGGTGTGGAGAAAAGGAAACCCTCCTTCACTGTTGATGGGAATGCAGTTTGGTGCAGCTGTTATGGAAAACAGTATGGAGAGTCCTCAAAAGACTAAAAATAGACTTACCATATGACCCAGTAATCCTGCTCCTGGGCATATATCCAGAAGGAATCCTAATTAAAAAAGATACCTGCACCCCAATGTTCACAGCAGCAGTATTTACAATAGCCAAAATATAGAAACAACCTAAATGTCCATCAACAAATGAATGGATAAGGAAGCTGTGATATGTTTATACAATGGAATACTAGTCAGCCATAAAAAATGATAAAATAATGCCATTTGCAGCAACATGCATGTCCCTGGAGAATGTCATTCTAAGTGAAGTAAGCTAGAAAGAGAAAGACAAATAGTATATGATATCACTTACATGTGGAATCTGAAAAAAAAAAGAAATGAACCTATATATAAAACAGAAACAGACTTACAGACATAGAATACAGACTTGTGGTTGCCGGGGGGGGGGGGGAGGGAGGTGGTAAGGGATAAACTGGGAGTTCGAGATTTGCAGATACTGACTGGTATATATAAAATAGATAAACAAGTTTGCATAGCACAGGGAAATATATTCAAGATCTTGTAGTAGCTCACAGTGAAAAAGAACATGAAAATGAATATATATATATATATATATATATATATATATTCATGTATGACTGAAGAATTGTGCTGTATAGTAGAAACTGACAGGACATTGTAAACTGACTATACCTCAATCAAAAAAAAAAAAAAAAGGAGAAGAAGAAGGAGAAGAGGAAGAAGTGATGCTTGCAAGTTAAAAAAAAATACACAGAGAGGCCAGGAATGCTGTCTTTATGAAGAGACTTGAGTGGTTTAAGAGCCCCGGCATACCACTGAAGTGAATTCCGAGACTTCACATCATTTTAATGCCAGGATGAAGTAAAGACAGAAGAGTTTAGAATCCCCAGGCACCTTAGAAACAGCACAGGGGAACCCAACTGGCAGTCCCAACTGGTTTAAATCACAGTGTAGTGGTACGTAAACACTCGCACACAGGTGTTTTCATTGTGTTTAAAATGATTTATTCACAATGCGTTAATCATGGAAGCTCGTCTGGAAGTGTGGCTTTCCAGATTTTACCTTGATAGAAGTTTTCAGTAAAGATAAATGCTGCAGGTGAGCGAAAGAGGGGAAAAAAAAAACCCCTCTTGATTGCAATAGCCAGAGAAGGACTGCCCAGGTAGCACAGGGTGTTTCTGGTTCCTGGTGAGGGCCATTCTTGGAGCTTTGACTGTTTATCATCCGGGCTGGGTATGTGATTACACGTGACATACCAGGGAGGGGGAAGGAAAGGTGACTCCGAAGTCGTACGCCTCACTGATTCCACAGTAATGGCCATTGTCAAGGAAAATATTACCAAGAAGAGCGGTTGGTTCCACCTTCACAGGAGGAGAAAGGTGGGCAACCTGTGGCACAGGCCACACTGGCCCCCTTGCCGTCCCTGAGCCCACCAAGCCCAGCCCCCTGAGGGTTTGCACCTTCCATTCTCAGCCCGAAATGCCCATCCCACTGAGACGGGGGCTTCCTTTGTGCTCCTGTGATGTTCTGTCTATGTCACTGACGCTACATTCACCACACATTGTGGTGTCTGTGTAGGTACTTGTCTCACCTGCTGCATAATAAATATTCATTGAATGAGTAGAAGAGGAATGAGGAGAGACTGCGTCGGGGCCACGTGTCAGAAATCAGGGTCTTGGAGTTCTCATAAGTTGGTCAGAATACGTGTTATTTCAAGGAACATAATACTCGCATGCTCGTTGTGGGCCAGGCATTTCTGGAACAAAAGCCAGACAGTTTTAAGCAGCGTCAAGATGACGCTCTCCATTTCTTGGCTGTGGTATTCTGAGCACTGGCCTCATCTCCAGGCAGGTCATTCCCAAGCGGCAGCCAAGTCAGCACTCACTCCTTCAAAACAGCTCTGTCTCCCCTGGAGTCATTGTCTCCCTCTTTGTAACTGGGGGAGGGGGGCCCCTTAGTGGGTCTGAACCCAGGCCAGAAGTGGGAACGGTTTTGAGAGCAGGGTATGATATGAGGGCAAAAACAAAAAGTCACGAGTCCATTCGGGAAATCGTAAGAGGCCAGCAAGTGGCACAGGGGTCTGAAACAACAGCAGGGGACAGAAGGGGGGAAGAATAAATTCACTCTCCCCCTCCTCCACCTTACTGTCAAAATTACTCTCTACTGCCAGAGAGAAGGATGGGTGCTGGTCCCTGAGATTGTCTTTGCTGTGTGTTTGAGGTTCTGTAGATAAAGGAGAGCTGAAAAAAAGCTTCAGCTGACATTAACAGAGTAGGTTCTTGTCAGAGACGAGACACAGAGGTCAAGGCAGTGAAGTGAGGATTTATTAAGTGATAGGTGCTCTCAAGGGGAGGATGGGCAGACTCGTGTGCTGCAGCGGAGCTGCTTGGGCAAGCTGGTTACACAGGGTGCAAACATGAATGGGCAGGACATTCATTGGAAAGGGAGAGATTTGGGCTTGTATTCCCTGATTTTAATCCCAGATCCACCTTCCAGAGAGGAGGAGGGATTTTTGTCCTTGTTCAGAAGTGTCATGGCCTCGGTACATGATGGATATTTCCTATTTGTAATGAGGGCATAATAAGCAAAAGGTTACATTTGGACACTGGAGATTCCTGCCTATCTCACCTTTCCTTGTCTGCCTCTAGGACACTTGTCACCCCAAAATGTGATTTCTTATCAGTCCGGAGTTTCCTGCTTTCTCTGTCTGTACAAGCTCCCCCGTTGTCCACAAGATGTATGGTTTCCTGCTATTTGGCCCATGTCCCCCTGTCTCTGGTCACATCTATCCTCCTGCTCTAACAAGGTCACCGGTCAGCATGGGAACATTGAGCCTCAGTGTTTTTATTTGTTTAAACATTGTGTCTGGTTTGATATAAAAATATAAGTCAAATATAAAAGTTTTATATAAGCTTTTAAAAGGTCTCTAAAGCTATTATATATATGTATATATATTTGTGTGAAGCCTAGACAGATGACTTAAGCTTTTGTGTCTCATACTCTCTGGTACTTACCTAAAGGTTAACTAAGAGAATGCATGAAAAGCACCTAGCACATTGTCCAGTGCAACCATCAATACTGATAACTGTTATTGGCATCATTGTTGTGGCTTAAGAATTTTTTTATTGTGGTAAAATATTCATAAAACATACCGTTTTAACCATTTGTAAGTATGCAGTTAAGTGGCATAAAGTACATTCACCGTGTTGTACAACCATTACCAATATCCATCTCCAGCACGTCTTCCTCTTCCCAATCGGAAACTCTGAAACCTAGTAAACAATAGCTCCTTTTTTGGCTTTCCCCCCAGTTTCTGATAAGCACTGTATTTTCTGTCTCTCTGAGTTTGCCTAGTCTGCACATCTCATGTAAGTAGAATCATACGTTTGTCCTATTGTTGCCAGTGGCTGTAACCAGTGTTGCAGGTTCTTGTCCCGTCCCAGAAAGAGTTCAGAGACAAGATGTAGAGGTTAAGAAAAGTAAAGTGAGGATCTATTAAAGGATGGATGGGATACTCTCAAGGGAAGAGCAGGCAGGCTCAGGTGAGAGGCTGCCCTGAGTTTCTTTGGCAAGGTAGCTACACAGGGTGTAAAAGTGAATGGGCGGAATATTCACTGGGGAGGGAGGGGTTTGGGGTCTTATTCCCTGATTATCATCCCAACTCCACCTTCCCAAGGGGAGGAGGGATTTTTGTCCTTATTTAGTCTGGATTGGAAGTGCATGGTGTTGGTGCATGATGGGTACTTCTCATCTGCAAGGCTAATTGTATTGAAATGAGGGCATAATGAGCAAAAGGTTACAGTCAGATACTGGAAATTCCTGCCTTTTCTCAACTTTCTTTGTCGGTCTCCAGGCCACTCATCATCCCAAAAGGTGTGACCACTTATCAGCCCAAAGGTTCCTGCTTTCCTTTCTCTGCCCAGGGACCCCTGGTGCTTACATGATGTGTGGCTTCCTGCATTTGGCCTGGGCCCCTCTTTTTTGCCCAGATCCTGCCATGTGGTCTGTGTCCCCCTTTCTCTGTTCACATCTAGCTGTCTGCCTGCTCTGACACTATTGTGTCTGGCTTAATTAAGATTTTCTAAACAGCAAATGCTAAATCTAGACTTTTTAGTCATTGATTTCTGAGGTTTCTGTACTACACAGGCCCTAACAGATAAGTCTAAATTCCAACATCTCGTTGACAGTATATACCGGTTTTTATCGGCACAATGTCAGAAAGTGAGAAACCGTCCCTGCAGTGCGGGCCCAGTCTACTTCCACTGCATCACAGAAGCAGAGGGTTTTTTTCAGTGACTGTAGAATCTGTAAGTATTTCTGAAAGGTAGCTCAAGTGCACGGGTGCTTCAGCTGTGGATGAGGATAAAACATCTCTAGCCTGAGTATGGCAGCTTTTTAGTGACTGGCCTGAGGATGTCTGTCCCAAAGCAACTGTTAACTGTGCAGTCAGTAAACAAAACAGACATCAGCAAGGCATTTATATTTATAATTAAACAATGATGAAGGCCTAAATCAAGAGACAAAATCGTTCAGAAAAAGCTCCATTTAAAAACTTTCTCACAGGAATCTAAAAATAATAATATTAAGGACATAAATGAACTAATTATTATTTTGATTTCTTGAATATGTGTCAGCACATCTGACTGTCCTTTGTGATTTGATTACCGCATTCTGTTGGTTCTTATTTTGTAGTTGGCTTTATTCCTTTGATAACTATGTAAGTTTAAAAATCTAAAGCTCTAATCTGTTCTTAGAAACAATAATTAGTACATATATATAAACTAAAAAAAGTGCAATATGCTGTATGTATGTATTTACATGCAATACAATGTGTATGTGCAGTTGAACTGTAATAATTCTACCTAATAAAACTGAAAAAGGAAAAAGCTGTGCAGCAACTACACAACCTGCTTCTTTTTATCATGTTACGGGCTCAGTGAGCTGTTTCCCTCTCTGGCAAGTCTGCATGCCTTCAGTTCTGCATAACGATGCCAGTTCCGGGACAGAAAGCAAGAACTGTTCAGCCCACAATCATCAAGTACCAAGCAAAGTTGTTGCTGTAGCAACAAGTCACCCATGCGAAATCTCTTAGGGTTTTTACCTCTTTACTTCAATGACTTTTCAATGCAAATGCAGCCATTACCAGTCAAGTGGAACATCCTAAAACCGCTGCTTAAAAACCTGGGAGCAGGCTCTTTCCCCTAAGCTCAGCTCCCTCAAGCCTGGTCTTTCTTGTATTGCTTGTTTTCTGAGGGGAGGTAATTAGGTTTCTTCACTGATTTCCACTTGGAGGAGGTACCGGGGATTAAACCCGGGACCGCCTGGGCGCTGAGCCCGCGCCCTACCACTTGAGCTGTGCCCCTCCCCCAAGCCTGGCCTTTCTGATGTCCATAACCCCGACTCCGATAAGTCACCACAAAGCACAGTGCCACTTCGGACCGTAGTTTCTGCTTTCTCTGTATAATCTTGGGCAAACAATTTATGATCTCTGAACCTTAGTGTTTCACCTGCGTAACAGGCAAAAAAAGGCAGCTTGTGAAAATGCCTGGCCTGGCGTGTGCCGCGTAGTGAGGCTTAAAGGCAAGTGTTAGATTGAGGAAAGAAGCATGTGGAGTGTGTATGTTGTACTTTTCCAGCTCTCTTTCTCCTTGAAACGCTTTCTCATTTCTCTCCTAACAACCACTTCGCAGCTTCTTGCTCCAGTATTTAGGACTGAAATTTTTACCTCATTTGCCCTTCCACCAGCAGAGCCAGTCCTGGCATAAGCTGAGGCTACAGGCTGGAAATCACCGCCCTGCGACTCTCTTATGTTCATCTCATACATCCCTTGGCCCTCAGGACTCTGCCTGATGCTCTGCGGAAAGCAAAAGTTCGATAGCCTGCTATTTCTAGTTTTTAACCTAAATGAAATGGCATAGTTTCAGTCAGTCATTTGAAAGGACTCTGTGATAATTAAGAAAGGCAAACATTCTGTAAGAACAAAAGCAAAAGAGGTATTTACATTTTATATTAACCCTGCAGTCTCTGTCAGAAAGCGTGATGCTGTGGTTGTTGCACACTTCTACTTCTTTGAACAAGTATGCTGATATTTATTGAGTGCTTACTACAGCCCAGGCACTGCGTTAAGCACCTCACGTATATTATTTATTTCACTTAATCCATCCAGCATCCTAGGAGGTAGACGTCATAAGGTTAAGCAGCTTGCCTAATTACCCGCAGAGCTGGATGAAAACCGCACTGCCCCAAGGACCCGCAGTCTGGCTACCGTGCCCGGGTGCTCCGTGCTGTGTTCCAGGGCAGGTCCTCAATCCAGAGGAGGCAGCGCTGAGTCATTCCTGTAAACGAGCAAGCCTCTGCCAGACTTTAAATGATGGTCTTCTTCCTGCACATTTCCCCCTCTTATTCTCTTTATTTTTCTCTTATTGAGGTCCTTAGGTTTAAGTTTAATACTAAAACCTGTCTGTTCTCTGTTCCTTGCAGTAAGAACCGTAAGGCTTCAAGAGGGCCATCCAGCTTTCCAAGTTTGAAATCCTCGCCAAGGACGTGGCAACGGAACACACTGCGTCCATCCAAGAGTAAAAGGTGGCCTCAGAGATTCTTGTGGTCCAGATTTCTCTTTCGTAATCAAAATAGTTAAGGACACTTGATTAATTTTCTGTGTAAGTGTCCCTACACAATATTTTATTTCTTCAAGTAGAAAATATACAGTCCCAGATGCAGAATTTGTTGTGTATGTGAAAAAGAAAATCAAGACCCAGAAGATTTTATGTGGGATATGACAGCTTCCCAAGACAGTCCCTTGGGAAGGGTCTATTTCTTCTATTAGAATTTTGATTTCTACTTTTTTCCTGCTCATTATTTTTTTTTATTTTAATTTTTGTGTGTAGTTTATAATGTATATGGATATTTTATACAAACATAATATATACTTTATATATATGATTAATCTGAAATTATGTACTACTGTTTTATGTAAATGATAACATGTAATATATGTTCACATGTATTCATTATTTTTACTTTATTCTATATATTCATACATTTTTGTTCATATATATAAAGTATACGTCAAAGCGTTTTACTGATGAAATGAGTGATCATAAAAAGCCTGGAAAGCACAGAGATCTTTTGAAATTCTAAAGTATTAGTAATTCTCATGAGTTTGATAATTAAGCTTCCAGCATTTCTAAAACATAATAAGCATTCATTTTTTGTAACCTAAACAATCAGAATTTTTTAAAGGATACAGTATTTTCATAAGAGCTAAATCATAAATAAATACACCAGGTGATAAAATCAAAAGGCCACTTTTAGGATTCACCATGTTCATCTAAAGTATAATGATGATTAAAAGCTATAGCATGTTCTTGGGGCTTTGCAAAATTCTCAGTTACCCTCTAGCATAAATTGTCTTAATTGCCTCTAGTCTAAAAGCAAAATTATATAGTCCAAGTCATTTGCAAGTTATTTTTTCTCAAGCTGACGTCATACACTTTCAGTGGTTGCATTGTCCCTGAGATGACGTGCAAGGTTATCTAGTATCCTGATGGCGTCCAAGCCTACCTCATTGCCCAACACTACACCCCTCCAAGTCTATCCTAAGTTCAATTTTCTTTTACAATTTTCTTGCCTTTGGGCATTTACAGGATCTATTTCTTCTTAATGAGAGAGAGAAACCCTTTCCTGCTCTTTGCCTGGCTAACCTCTTCCCATCCTTCCCGTCCCAGTTAAAATCCTTTCCCTTCCCTTAGTTTGTATTAGTTGCCTCTTCTATGTGTTCCGTGGCATCTGGGGTGCTCTCCTTGCCTTTAACATTTATCACATTGCCTATTTAGATGTCTGTCTTCCAGCCTTGAACTGTAATACTCACCTCACATTTCTGGCAGATCGGACCATCTGTCTCAATTCCTTGGATCCAAGTCTGGGTGGAGAAATAATGGCACACGACTGAAGCCTTCTTACTTGGTAATGCAGAAGCTTCTCTGGCCCTTAAGTGGCACACTGCATACCCTCACTGGTCAGCTGGTTTAAACCTTGTGGACTATTTATTATATGCTTTGATCTTGATGCTATGTCATTAAAGAATAACTCAGCAATTAGTATCAAGATGGCAGGAGATCTGACTTCCAGTAGACCTTGAGCTTCATTATATGCTCATTGTAATATATTAGCGTGCTAAGCGACACACCTACAGGCACCAAGACAGTTCTGAGCCTGGTCATAAAAGGTCAAAAAGTGGGCAGTGGCCCAGATCTTGGGACTCCCCACCCCTTCCTCAAAGTAGTTAGAATAATCTTCCCACTTGTTAGCATATGAAGTTACCAAACCCATACAAACTAACAACTCCCACACCTCATGGCTAGTCTCACTTTTCTAGATGACCCCATGCTCTGAGGCTGCCAACTCTAGCCTCCTTCTTCTCAAGATGGCCTGTGTTCTGCCTATGAAGTGTGTATCTACTTTTGCTTTAATCACCCCCGACACCTCATAGCCTGTCTGGCCTCTGAGATGGCCCACACTCAGTCTATAGAATATGTATCTTTCTGAATAAGTCTGCCTTCACTCTACAATGGTTCGCTCTTGAATTCTTTCCTAAGCAAAGCCAAAGACCCTCATTTGGGAGAGCACGTCCCAGGGACTCGCCTGAGACCTGGGACACCACCATCCTCTCATGCCTCATTTTTCCTGTATCAGTATCTTCACTTAAATCATTCACCCACTCCTTTTTTTCCCCCCCTCTTGTCTCCTTGTCTTCTCTTCTTTTGTTAGACTGACAGGCTAGCCCTGCTAATATTTCTGATTTTCCTCCACATATCTACTGTCTATAGGAAATTAACCTTGCTCCTCCAGGCAGTGTCAGCAAAACTTACCCACTGATCTAGAATGGCCAGCTGAGAAATGCTGCTTAACAGGGGCAAGAGAATGCACTAGCAGCATGGGGGAAGGACCAAACTGATGTTAGATAAGATTTGGTAGGATATTTGACCCTTGATTAACAGTCCTTTAATGCAAATTTTCTCTAATTTGGGGAAAAGGAGTAGGCTTTTCTTTCTCATTTCCTAATCTTTTTTTTTAAATCACAAAATGCTTTTTCTCTATCTTTACATCTACCTGATTCTAGGGCAAGGATGTTAGAAATTATGCTGTCAGAAAAATTATATTTGATTATGAAAACAAAAACATTGCTGAATTATTTGAAATTCTATTCTGTTTGTGTTCTAATTCAAATTTGACCTTGACTTTGTTTGATGGCTATAGATTGTGTATGATAATCATTCATCAGCCATTTTTCTGGATTATGAATTCAGATGTATATTCTTGTTAGCTGATTTGAAAAGTGCTTTAAGTTTTCATTGTGTTGAATGGATCTGAATTGTGGATTTCCTCTTCTCCTCTCTCCCAGTGCTAACTTAAGCAAAATAGACCCGTAAGATTTACTTTTACAATATTTTCTTTTGCCTCTTTGTGAAATTGTTGGCTTTAAAATCTTCTCAAGATCTCAAAGCCTTACCACCCCTTCTCATGAAGGGATGATGCAATCAATTAGATTGGAGTTTGAATGTCAGTTTTCAGAAATTAGTGGTGGGAGGGGGAGGTGAAGCATTGTTTTCTATCAAAACTACCTGTTTCTCAGGGAAGGGACTTTGCTGCCTGCCAGCCTCTCCCACGAGAGATTTACAGATTCAAGAGTGCAGGGAAGCAGGAAGTAGCTCAGTGGTAGAGCATGTGCTGAGCATGCGTGAGGTCCTGGGCTCAAACCCCAGAATTTAAAAAGAGAAAAAACAAAACAAAACAAAACAAAACAACAAAAAAAACAAACTACAGATCATGCAGGGAAATAAATTATATTATGATGGGGGGAATATTATGCCTTATACTGGAAATTAATTTGTCAATTTCTTAGTGTCCAAAAGTTTTCTTTTAGATTTTTGATAAAAAGTCAGAATTATTTTAACTAGCTGGAAGTTAAAGTGTGAAATTCCTGTTAAGGACATTGTTTGCCTTTTAATGTTTGGATATATGATGAAGTAAACATCCTAAGGTTCACATTAGTAAAGTTACCACAGTAGTTTTCAATAATTTATTCTAATTAAACGTAGAAATGGTTGAGCAGGAGACCATGAATATGCAGAATCATGTCCTGTTACTAATCACCAATTAAGAACAGGCTGAGTTGGATTTACATGTTAATCAGTTTATTTAGCTTTTAACAAATAGAGTGGACTTATCTGTCTTGAGGAGTGAGTTCACATAAGTGACTTTTAAAAAGCTGAACTAGTTACTTGAAAATAATATATATACACACATATGTATTTCCTTAAAATTCCTTTTTCTTACTGCAAGATGTGGAGAATCCAGAAAATACAGAAAACAAAATAACAGATAATTACCTGAAATCAAACTACCCAGAGACAACTAATATTGTGTATCAAACTAAGTTTAAAGTAAGTGTACAAGTAGTGTGTATAAAATACCTATTTGTGCAAAATGATAGAAAACGGTAAGGTCTCCTCAGCTTCTGGCTGTTGTTTTGTTTTTGATTGTACACTTCCTGGTTTTTAACACAGAAACCTTGTAGATATACATACACACACACACACACACACACACACACACACACACACACGTGTGTGTGTGTGTGTGTGTATATATATGTGTGTGTGTATGTATATATATCTCAATACGTCTTTTTAATAGATAAAATGTATATTTACACCACCCAAACTTAGTACAATTTTAACAAAGCAATGCTTGGGAAAGCCTCAAGTTATACTGCAGATACATCTGGTAGGTTATGATTCAAATGTACATGTTTTGGGGTGCTCACAAAGTGTCCAAAAAAAGTCATGTGCTTCTTTGAAGTGAGTACCTGAAATGCCCTGTTGAGGCATACAAGGCAAAGGTTTATTAATAGGTCTATTATTAGTGATTAGTAAGTGATGTTTCAAGGACTTTATATCCTAATATGATAGTATGTTACATATATAAACATTTAGTGTGGCTTATACATGGTTTAGGAATTTGGGAGATAGGGGGCTGATATGATACATTATAAGATGCATTAGAATGATGAAAAACAGACACCTGCTTAACATTCTCTTGCTGATTTTCAGGACTGTATTATTAATGTTAATGTTGCCGAGACCAAATTTGTCCTTCTCGCTGCATGACAGGCCAATAAATTGGGAGATGAGGTGTTGGGGCAAGGAATAACGACTTTATTCAGAAAGCCGGCAGACCGAGAGGATGGTAGACGAATGTCTTAGAGAACCATCTTACTCCAGTCAGAATACAGGCTCCTTTTATACAAAAAAAAAAAAAAAAAAAAAAAATAGGGGAAGGGGTGTGGTTGGTTGTTGCAAACTTCTTGCTGCAGAAATTCTTTGTTCTTGCAGCCATCCAGGAGGGTCAGATCATGGTGTCCCTGTAAACCTCCAACAAAACAAATGCTATTTTCTATTCTGCAACTTGTTATCTTTCTATAAGTGCAAAAGTGTTAATATCCTTAAAGGTCATAGCCTTGAAAATAGGCTCTCCTGTCTATTTCAGGCTAACGGCAACATTGTTTCACAAAAGGTGCAGCACCAGCAAGACTAAGCCTAGAAAACAGGGCACAGGGTTAAAGCCAAAGAAACAGACCTAATATGGAGTCAGATTTGTTCTTTTCTATTACATTAATAACAATTAACATTAATGTGCAGGCATTAACACTAATTATATAGGTGTGTTAAATGCCTGTGCATGTAACTGTGTGTGCAAAAACAATTTCTGGAAGCATATACAAGAAATTGGTATCATTGATAGTCTCTGGGAAGGGGACTACGTCACTGGGACACGAATGTCAATTTTGAATCACGTGCATATGTTGGCTATCAAAACTGAAATCATATAAGTACAATCAAATATTATGTGAAAAATACACTCATATGACTAATTTTATCCATTTACAGTAAAAACAAACATGATTTAAGCTTAATGATTCACAGTCTCTACCAGTATTAACTGTATAATGATTTACTCAGGGGCTACTGAGATATGTTCACATCTATCATAGACTTAGACTGGTGGTCCTGAAATTCTAGTAAAGTATCCAGTGGCCGTTTTAAAGAGCCATTAGACAAGAGCTGGTATGTCTCATTAAGAAAGGTATTGGGGAGAGAAAGGGAGGGAGGGAGAGAAAGAAAAAACAAAGGAAGAAGAGAAGAAAAAAAATTGTCCTCACATTTCTGCATCTTTTTGCTTGATATTTACCTGATTCACAATCCATTGCTCTCATCTACAGTTGGCCTTCCGACTTCTCAGGTTCTGAATCCCTGGATTAAAGCAACTGCAGCATGGAAACATCCAGGAAAAAAAATTCCAGAAAGTTCCAAAAAGCAAAACTTGAATTTGTTGTGTGCCAGAAATGATTTACACAGCACTCACATTGTATTTACAATTATTTACATAGTAGTATTAGATATTATAAGTAATCTAGGGATGATTTAAAGTATATTGGATGGTGTGCATAGGTTATATGCAAATGGTACATCATTTTATATATAAGGGATTTAAGCATCCTCAGATTTTGGTACTGGGGGTGGGGGTGGGTCTTGGAACCAATCCCCCATTGATACAAAGGGTAGCTGTACAACTTTTGTCACCAACACTAATAAACTCCAAGTGGTTGTTGTTTTTTTTTTTTTCAGTTTTACTGACGTATACTTGACATTCAGCATTGTTTAAAGTATACAGCATAATATGACTTGTATACATCATGATTACCACAGTAAGCATAGTGTACACCCATCATTTCATATAGATACAAATAAAAGAAAAAAAATTTTCCCTTGTGATGAGAACTCAGGATTTACTGTCAACAACTTTCATGTATAACACACAGCAGTGTTAATTATAATAATAATTTTGTACATTATAACCCTAGCACTTAGTTAAACTGAAAGTTTCTATCTTTTGACCTCCATTCAGTTCCCCCTCCCCTTCTCTAGTAACCACAGATCGGATCTCTTATTCCATGAGTCTGTTTTTTGAAGTATAATTGACTTACAGCACTATGTTAGTTCCTGGTGCACAACGTAGCAATCCATTACTTCTGTACATTACAAAATGATCATAAGGATCAGTCTAGTTACCATCTATCACCATACAAAGATGTTACCTTACTATTGACTATATTCCCTCTTCTGTACATTTCATCCCCATGATTCATTTATTTTATAACTGGAAGTTTGTAGCTCTTAATCATCCTCAGCTATTTCCTCTCCCCGCCTCCCCTCCCCTCTGGTAACCATGTGTTTGTTCTCTGTATCTATCAGTTCCCTTTTTGTTATGTTTGTTCAATTTGCTTGTTTTCTAGATTGTACAATACATAAAATCATATGGCATTTGTCTTTCTCTGACTTATTTCACTTAGCATAATACCCCCTAGGTCCATTCATGTTGTCACAAATGACAGGATTTCATTCTGTTTCTATAATTATGTAATATTCCACTACACGCATGCACACATGCACGCACACACGCACGCACACACGCACAAGCCACATCTACTTTATCCAGTCACCTATAGATGGGCATTTTTAGGCTGCTTCCACATTTTAGCTATTATAAATAATGCTGCAGTAAACATAGGGGTGCATATATCTTTTCAAACTTGTTTTTGTTTTCTTTGTATAAGTACCCAGGAGTGAAATTGCTGGATCATCTGATAGTTCTACTTTTAATTTTTTGAGGAAACCCCATACTGTTTTCCAAAGTGGCTGCACCAATTTACATTCCCACCAACAGTGCACAAGGGTTCCCTTTTATCCACTAGGCATATCTTAATGCTCTCCCAGATGCTACTTGGGCTGCCAAATGAAATCCTGCCTGTAGGAACAAAGATTGAACTTCCTTCCTGTTCAATGATTTTTGGAACTGCCCTTGTTCCAGATTTGTCTAGCTCCAGTGCAGTGTAGGGAAACTCACTTGGTGTAGAGAATCTGACCCTCTGAAGATTTTTGGAGGCTTGTGTTCTAATTGCTGACTTACATCAGAGAAGTCCAAGGCCAGGCTTCTACTCCCCTGTGCATTAATCTCAAGATACAGGATTTTCCCATGTGGGAAAATAATAATGAATGAAATGAATCCTGGCTACCTTTCAGGCTGTTCATCCTTATGCCAAACCATTCATCCTCCAAATGTTTCCAAGAAGGCCTATTTGAACTTTTTTTTTTTCTTGTATAACACCCCCCTTAGTTTGTTAATCAGGCACCCACTCTTTGCCACAAGCCATGTGGCTGGCTTATTATGGAAGTCTAGCCTTGGCTGAAATAAACTACATGGTTTTTGGCCTTTTGGGGTGGGTTTGAACTAGTTTCACATTAGAACTTTAGCTACTTGCTAAATCTGGGAGCCTGATAAATCATGGCATCTCTCACAGCCATAAGAAGTTCTGATGACTGTTAAGGTTTATCAAGGCTTGGTGTCCCCTCCTCTTGCAGACTCAGGACAGTCAAGGCCGATTACTTTAGTACGATTCATTTGCAAACCACCAACAGCTTTCCAATGATAGAAGTTACCAGAAGTCCTCCAACAGCCAGTCTGACACTCTGTCCTCTAAGTGTTTTCTGGCTTTCCTAAGAACATTGTCTCAAATAATTTTTCATTCTAAAATTTCAAATCCACTCAACATAGGCTACACCAAACCAGCCTGCTCCGAATCCTCAGTTGACATTAGCTGGACACCTGGTGGTTACTGAGAAGAGGTTCCATTGTTGTCATCCTGTCAAGGAGGCACCAGGTGCACGTGTTACACTTAGGCAGTGATACCCTCCTCCCTCACCCCCACGAACACCCTAATGCAGCCGAAGTTCCTGTAAGATACCTCTATTAGGTCTGCTTTATCTTCCCCGTTACAATTCTGTCTGCTTCCTCATTTCTGCCTAACATCAGCTTTGTATGTCTCATTTTTCAAGTGGAAACTTTGAATTTTAATAGTATGCAAAATTCTGTGCTTGCAGATGGCGATCCTTGATCTTTAGAAACATACTGAGAAGCAGAAAAGAGTAATGCCTTAATTACTGTGATGCCAATCAGCTGACTGTGCGCTGTGTCAGGAGTCCACGCAAACCACAGCGGAAGTTCACAGGAAGGATGAAGTGGCAGAAGGCTTCACGGAGGAGACGGCGTCTGAGCTAAAGATGTGAAGGCTGGCTAGGGTTTTAAACCACAACTGAAACAGAAGAGTTGACATTCCAGGAAGAATAAATCATCAAGAGAATGGAAGATCTGAAATTATGTTTAGAAAGTCATCAGCGGCCCAGTGCTGGCTGAAACATGGAGCACATGACAACAGTAAATCTAGACACTGGGGTCAGCCTGTAGCATGCTTTGATTTTCCAAATTACAGAACTGAATTAATATGTAATAAAAGGGAAATGTCAAGATTGGAGCAATGTTTTAGAGATTAATTTGATCCCAAAATGCAGAACTGATTAATCAGGAGGGTGGAAAAATAGTTCAAAGATTACTGAGATAATAGTAAAGCTCTCTTGAAAGCAGGAATAGAAAATAACTGAGTGCTATAACAAGGGGTTAAAATAAGTTCTATAATGAAAACTATGAAAAAATAGTGTCAGTGTACAGCAGCCAGTCAGCTATTGTAGACCTCATGGACGACTTAGAAAGCAAAGGAATGATATCACACTGCTTGTTTTGTTAGCTATGCAGCATTTATCATTTTTCTTTGCACATAGTAGGTATTCTATACATATGGATTTAGATGATTTTTTTTAAAGTGTAAAGGTTTTTTTTAAATTGTGTAACATAATTTAAGTCAATAAATTTTTAAAGAATTTCACACATGTTCTGATTCTTTCCACAGCCCATTAACCCTTAGTTCCTCCAATGTCTGAGTCATAATCTTCAAGACAACCCTTTCAATAATTTTTGCTCAATCAACAGCTGGCAGTCAGTCCATAATTCTTTGAGTTGGGCTTCTTTGATTTCCAGTGGAACACGAGGACACTTCAAAAGCTCCTCACCTGTAATCTTTGGGATCTGGTTTCCTCAAGGAATTTACTTTAGGACTGTTACATATTTGGGGTCAGGGAAGGTGGATCTGCCTGGTTCTGAATTTCTGACACCCTCTAAATATGCATTCAGTTCAAATCATTTACTCCTAAGCTCATCACACCCTAGAACAGTACCGATCGTTGCCAATACCTAAGATAAAAAAGTTTGACTGTTAGGTTTTTCAATGTTTATTTAGCATCTCTGTCTTGTAATTCTTTCCACAGATCTAACATGTAGTTCTGTGAGTAATGGAAACCACATAGTTACTCTATGAGGAGTTGCAAATGACGTAGGTCTATGGGAAAAGCCCCATCGGGACAGACCTCAACCAGATGAGCTGCTTTTAACATATGATTTCAATATTCAGGATATTCCTGGTTAAACTGGCCTCAATTCTGTGGCAACTAACTAAAATTGCTGGATTTATAACTACTAGAAATTGAAGTGCACTACAATACTATTAATATATCACCACTGAAATCCTTTTGTAATTTATTACAAATTTTTGAGTGTGCCACCATAAATTTTAATCTTTACCTTTTATTTAAAAGAGTAAAACATACTTGTAACAAATTCACAGAATATAAGAGCATATGAAATAAAGAAAGCAAATTCCAGTGCCCCTGGAGGCCTGGCAGGTAACATCATGAACTAAGTTTAACACAGAGCAGGCACATTCCTTTTCAAGGGGTCAGTGTTTATCCAGATCCAGCCAATTGTTGCTAGGCAGGAATACAGGCCCTGAGTTCCCAAATCTTCTTATTTTAAGAGAACTGGAAGTCTAGGTTTTCTCATGAATGCCTTTGATTTTTATAACATTCTCTCTGTAGAAACCTTACCTGCTGTGACTGGATAAAGAAGTGTGGTATATTTATACAATGGAATACTACTCAGCCATAAAAATGACAACATTATGCCATTTGCAACAACGTGGATGTCCCTGGAGAATGTCATTCTAAGTGAAGTAAGCCAGAAGGAGAAAGACAAATACCATATGAGATCACTTATATGTAGAATCTAAAAAAAAATCAAGAAGAAGAAGACAAATGAATTTAAATATAAAACAGAAATAAACTCACAGACATAGAATACGAATTTGTGGGTGAGAAGGGACAGACTGGGAGTTCGAGATTGGTAGATACTGACAAGTATATATAGAATAGATAAACAAGTTTATACTGTACAGCACAGGGAAATATATTCATGACCTTGTGGTAGCTCACGGTGAAAATGAATATGACAATGAATATATGTATGTTCATGTATGACTGAAAAATTTTGCTGTATGCCAGAAATTGACACAACATTGTAAACGAACTATAAGTCAAATAAATAAATAAATAAATAAATAAATAAATAAATACCCATAGCTGCTGATTGAATCTAGCTGACAGGTCACCAGTTTGTACTCTCAGATATGAAGTTAAAAAGTGAGTCTTTGTGCACTAGCCTCGTTTCATACAGATGTGCTGCTAACAATTTGATCTATGTCTCTAAAGCATTATGTCTATTAGTCTATATAAGTGTTTTTGAAATTAACAGTAGATCGAGGCCCTTTCACATGTCAGCCTGTGTAGATGCTCTTCTACCTCATCAAGCTCGCAGTTTTCATTGCTGGAGTTACATAATTAAATTATCTATTCATCCCACTTAAGGGAAATTTATATTATTTCCCTTTTCTCAAATGACAGTTGGTAATAGATAGACATCCTTACAGATGTATTGTTCTTCTCTTGTGCTAACATGGATTCTGTGATGTGATGTTGTTGGGTGAGAGAAACAGCATGTACATTTGAGATTTTAATCGATATTTTGTAATAGCACTCCCAAACTATAGCATGTTAGAGAGTACTAGCTTTCTCATCTCTTGTAAATAGCAGATAGAATCTCAGACATTTTTCTCAGCCTGATTAAAAATGTTGTATTTAATTATTTTTTACTGGTGAGGTAGAGCATCTCTCCCTGTGTTAGCTGATCATTTGTGTTCTTCAGTAAATTGCTTCCTCTTAGCTTTTGCTCGTTTGTCTACTCAGGGTGTCTGTCTTAGTTACTGATTTGTAGAAGCTTGGTATTTTCTCCTATTCTGTTTGCTCTTCGCTATATAGTTCATGTAGTTTACCTCTTCACTTTCTTTCACTGTATGGAAATTTTAATTTTCTGTGCAATCAAATCAGCAAGTCACCGAATATTTGGCCCTTGAGTTCTAGGTCATACTTGGAAAGGCCATCGTCTCTTCAAGAGCATAAATGTATTCGCCCATATTTTCTGGTACAGTTATATATATATATATATATATATATATATAAAATAGAGATATACGCTTATACATATTATATGCTACTATACTGAATTGAGATATGTAATCCACATGAAATTTATTTCTCTAAAAGGTTGAGGTAGGGATTGACCTGGTTTCCCTCAAATGTCCAACTGTCCAAATACCATTTATTTTGGCAACTGGATCACGACTTTGAAGAGTCACCTTTGTTATATATGATTTCCCATACATAACTGAGTTTATCTTTGGTCTCTCTGTTCTGGGCTACTGATATATTTATCTATTTTAGTACCAGTACCAGATTTATACATGTCTATAGCATTATATTACATTCTTATATCCAGTAGGAAACTCCTTTTTTGAAGAATTTCTTGACTATGCTGAAGCATTCACTCTCCAG
This sequence comes from Camelus dromedarius, assembly GCF_036321535.1. Taxonomy (NCBI): domain Eukaryota; kingdom Metazoa; phylum Chordata; class Mammalia; order Artiodactyla; family Camelidae; genus Camelus; species Camelus dromedarius. The sequence continues at coordinate 37,723,662 of NC_087455.1, forward strand.
CTAAACATCATTTGACATAGTTTTATGACTCAGTAATATATCATGTATTACTATGAATACAAGATTTCTACAATGTTACTTGAAAAAGTTTGAGTTTACTCCTAGTTTATAATTGAGGTTGTTGGTGAGTGAAGTTTTTTAAATTCATTTTATTACTTGGATACAGTTGTTATATAGGAAATCTCTGATTATTTATACATCATTGGCAGGGACTATCTTATCTAACATAACTCTTTCTAAGCAGCTGATTTTAGCCCCCTGTTCTGTAGAATGTTGGGAGAAAAAGATCAGTGAGTTAAGCTGTCACAGAAGGAAGCTGAGGTTTTCGCAGTCTACTGTGTTTTTCTGAAAGTTTGCTCAGAGTAGGCGATGGTAGTATGTGACCTATTAATGCTCCACAAAATGGAAATGAGGTCAGTTCTCAGGACTCAGAAAACTCTCAGGACTAGTAAGAACTGATAACATACATTCTAAAGCCAATTAACTACTAACTGAAAATAAATTAAGATGTTTGTATTGCATTTCCAAGGGACAGTGGCACTCAGTGTTAAGTTCTGAAGAAAACTGTTACGAATAATTCTGTTAAGAGGCCTTGGTTTGAAATGTCTGCACAATGATTCCGCAGTTTATTGAGGTCAAATTTTAAAAACCCCGATCACCAACTTTGATCAATAAGCCTGTTTTATAAATGGGATTATGTTGAAAAGGTAAAAAACTTCAAGTTCTTTTTGAGTGTATTTAACAAATATTTCTTGCAGCAGTAGTAACAATCTAAATTTTACAAAGCTTTGTAGTTTACATAGATACATACCTACACATGTATATGTACATATCTCTTTTATATATTTGAGATCATTTAATCCTCAGAAAAATTCTTTGAAATAGAAAATGAGGCTCTAGTGTTACCTTGCTTTCTCAAAGAAGAAACTGAGGTTTAAGAAGGTTCAATGAGTTGTCCAAATTTATGTAAGTCTTAAGTGGTAAAGTCAGGGTTTAGATGCAGATCCCCTGAGGCTTATGTCAATATGCACCATAATCTACACTGCTGCCTCCAGAAAGATCCAGCATATTGTAAAATGTGACATGAAATACCCCAATTGTCTTGTCTCTGATCCTGGATTACGTGGTTGTGCAATCACATATACAATCTGCGTGACCCTGCTCTGACTTTAACATTGCCTGGATACACCAAAATGCTCCACCATGCAAGTCTGAAACTGCCTTTCTGCCACGGCCAATGAAGACTTCATTAAATCCCCCCCAATGCATTTTTTTTTTTTGATATCTATATTGACTTTATGCTAAGCAACTGTGTTTTATATTATAATCAATTACAACATCATTCCAAAAGAAAATTTTCAACATCTACAATCTTAAATTCAGTGAGCTGCCTATCCTGCCATTAGTATGACTATTTGATATTCACAAGGATTTGATGTTTTTGTGAGTTTTAGAATCTAGAATATTTTTAAAAGCATTTTGAACTTTTGTCTTCAAACTGTGAGGCTGTAGAATTTGTATATTGTTTTTCGTATGTCATATACACTTTTCCCTGGTAGAGAGGGACTGGGGAAAAAGAGGATAGAATATTAATAGATTAATCTCCAACAAATGTCCTTTGATGGCTGGGGAACATACTTTTAAAAATGCAGTTAGTTACACACTGAACCTTTTGAAAAATTGAGATCTTGTTATGATTCTTACTTCTAAAACCGTCACTTCCTCTTTTCTACCACTTTCCTCCCCTACTCTTGTCATATAACTTTTTCCACAAATTCACCAGATCCATTTCATTCTAAGCTATCTCTATACAGCAAAGTGCTGGATAACAAGTAGGGGGAAAAAAAAGGAATCTTTCAAATATTTTTCAAGTTGAAGAATAATATAAATAAAAGAATACCTTGAAGATTAACTTTAGAGTTCTATTTTGTGCTGGGTCCTCAAGCACAATAATTTGAACTTTGAATAAAAAGAACATATGACCGAAAAATAAGTAACCAAAGTGAAGTAAAAACAGTACCCTTTCTGTGAAAGTCTCAGAAAGTTCTGGTTAAAAAATGAAAAGTCAATATATCATATACTGTGTTCATCATACCACATGCCAGTTTTTAACAGAGCAAACTATCAGTCCAAATTACAGCTAGATGAAAAATCTCTTTCTAAACCAGTGACTGTAGTAAAGACAGAGACTATAAAAATAAAACATTTTCTCTGAAACAATAAAAAAATGCATAGAGTATCCTAACCAAAGCAAACTTTGTTTCATGCTTACAACTGAATTTCTCGTAAAATAGAGACACACTGTCATGGTGTTGCACCTCTAGGACCTCAGGGAAAATACTGTCAGTGTAACAAACTTATATAAAAATACACAAAGCATTCACAAGCCTTTCCATATAATATTCCAGCATATGTTTAATTTTCTCACTTATTTCTATGAGTTATTTTCTGTTTACTTGGTTAAAGAGTAAGATATTACCATAATGAGTCTGAATGGCATATTCCCTTGTTACCAGTAGAGAATTCTCTAAAGGTTTGGTTTCTTAGCATAACTTTTTGCTTGCTAAGTTTAACAAGAACTCTCAGGTTGGTTGAGTGTGAGTGATATTAGTAACATACAATAGAAGTTTTAATTAAACATCAATTTTGATACGAACATAAACTCCCTCTATTCTCCACCAGTAAAATATGGCAAGTAGCTTTTATGCCAATTACAGTTTTTCTTTATTTTAGAAAAGAGGAAGTTGCTCAAAAATAATAATTCCTGAAATTGACCCTTGCTATGGAACTAGGCTAAAAATCGAACAGGATAGAAAATGAGTTTATTTATATCCATTTTTCACCTAAGAAAACTTGAAGGACAAGGTCACAAAACCAGTGAATGGTGGGGACAGGATTCAGTCCAGGTCTACTTAAATTTAAAACTGAAGTTTTAGCTGGACGTACAGCTACAGAGGAGCATTGGGAGTAGCTGGCTTCCCCTGAACATATTCCTCAAAAGATATATCTTTTTAAGAAGACAAATTAGAACATTATACTGATGTGATGGCTGTTATGGTTATGATAGTGGCAGCAGCATGAAAATAACAATGTCACAATCTGGCAACAATCCTGCTTTAATCACTACACTAGAGTGCTTTCCAAGACACTGAGTACTTCATGAGGATTTTTGTTTGTTTCTATTTTATCTTTTCACCCATTATCTGATTATTATTGCTTGATCTTCCTAGAATTCCTGGAGGGACTGGGTTATCTTTCTTCTCCCACAAAAATAATCCTGTCTTCTTATGAAGAAAACGACAGCAGGTCATGAGATAATTACTTTTTCTGTTAGTAGTGGTAACTGCACCTAGATGTAGTCTTACTCTTTCATGTGCCCTAGTTGACGTATATTTTTAGGACATCTGGTAAGATTCAGTAGGTTAGAGAAGCCTGCAAACTATCATGGGGTATTGAGTTACACCTTTAAGAAAGGAACGTGAATGTATCCACCCAAACATCACTACTGGAAAAAGACTCCAGAGCATCTCTCACAGTTAAGAATCTCACTTATTAGGTTTTCAACAGAGAAGACTTCCTGCATACAAGTAGATGGTAGAGCGCTTGGTCAGGAATTAAGTATGATCCTGGACTTCTCAGAGTTTGCTTATGACATTGGACAAATGCTTTATCTATTCAGTGAAATGCCTCAGGCTTGAATCTGTGTTGGGACAGCTCATTGGCAACTAAAATATTTATCCCACATTATCTGGGTCTATTATTCATTGAACTGTGTCCTCTACAGATTTGTATGTTGAAGATCTGACCTCCAGTAACTTCAGAATGTAACCGTATTAGGAAATGAGTCATGGCAGATGTAATTAAGTTAAAATGAGGTCATATGGCAGTAAGGTGGGCTCCTAATCCAACACGGACTGGTGTCCTTGTAAAATCAGGAAGTTTGGACACACAGACACACATGCATGTGTATGTGAAGGCAGAGATGGAGGTGATACATCCACAAGTCAATAAATAGCAGATTTCCTGCCAACCACCAGAAGGTAAGAGAGACACATGAAGATTATCCCTCACGGCCCTCAGAAGGAATCAGTCCTGCCAATATCCTTGATCTCAGGCTTCTGACAATAAATTTCTGTTGTTTGACTAGCCTAGTTTGTGGTACTTCGTCATGACAGCCCTAGCAAACTAACACATGGTCCTTCACAGAAAGGTCTTAGTTGATTTAGGATTAAATATATGTCTCAATGCCTTCAGAGAGTTGATACGAAAAATGTTCTGTTTAAATAATTCTTTATATTTTATAAAGCTATTGTTAAGATAGCAGCACACTATGAAAAAGACTATTATAATAAATTCCTACCTGGATTTAGTTGCAAGAAAAGTTTTGCCTTAGTATGCTCATATATATGTTTTCCTTTTAAAATGTGTCTCATTGTGCTTCTCTTTTTACTCCAGCACCCAGAAAGCTTAGAACCAAGTGTATTGCCCCCAAACTGAACACATGTATCTGAAAACATCTACTCCTGAAATGAAAGTATTTGCCTCCTTTAGATGGTTTCTCTCATTGTATCCTCACTTGTCTCGTTGGATGTAAATTGTAGGTAGTTTCAAAGCCTTAATGAAATGAAAGAAAAATCAATTTCAATTTTTAAACAAATAAATGATAATATATGCCCTCGAGAAGTTAGTCAGAATTTGTGACAGTCTAGAATTATTAGCTGGAGAACAGAATTTGGGTAGTCTTGAGTGCTGAACAGCTACTGATTTGGAAAAAAGTGTTTGGGTCAGGGGCATGGAATCATGCTTTTGAGATCCAGGAAAACTCTTGTCCAAGCAACAGAAAGCATCAAAAACCTGAGGATTTTCCTATATAGTATATGGTCAGTCCATCAATAGTATTATTTTCTGTGATTGGTTCATGATGTCTATAAAAGGCTCACCTTTTTTTTGTATACAAACATTGAAACAAGCAGAGATAGCATAAGATTAATGTCCTAGGAAGAAACAAAAACCAAGCAGTCAGAAGAGGATCGATGGTGGCAAAAGCCAATGCAAGAAAGCACAATGACAGCTGTGGTAGCAGGGTTACAAGGAAGCAGGTATCTTGATGTCAGAATGAAGTGAGTCAGTGAGTCAATCCTGAATGTCAATGAGGTTTCCAGTCTGATGATACAAACTGCAGATTGCATTTCTGCACTGAAGTCCATTAGCCAGAGACACAAGACATCTGGAAATACAGAGCATCAACAGTGATGCCACAAATGTGTGCAGGGAGGACAGCATGAAATTCCAAAGTTCACCTGAACCTCAGTAATTCTCCAGATGATGCACAGCGGTGTGCCAGGGCACATCGATAAACACAGCCCAGCAGCTGGTGACTGAGGTGGGTGTTTGCCCTGATTGCCTATAGCTCAGCATTCATAGCTCCATGTCATACACCCTCTCCCTCTGCGATCACTGCACCTGCACTTAGGGCTGCATGAGCAGCCATGAGTTCCAGGCACTCGGATAATTTATGATCTCATATAATCCTCATAATAACCCTATGAAATAGATTTTTTAAAAAAATTTTGCTTTAAGATAAGGAAATTGATGGGGGGAGGGTATAGCTCAAGTGGTAGAGCACATGCTTAGCATGCATGAGGTTCTGGTTTAAATCCTCAGTACTTCCTCTAAAAATAAACATAAATAAATAAATCTAATTTACCCCCCCTCCAAAAAAAAAGAAAGAAAGAAAAATAAGAATGTCCTTTGAAAAAAAAATAAGGAAACCGAGAATCAGAAAAATTGAGTAATTTGTTCAAGCTAACCCAGCTGCTGAATGGCAGAGGAGAATTCAAACTTAGATCTGTTGGAATTTAAAGGGTTCTTCTCCAGCCTTTTCAAAGAGTCATTGCTATTGCTAATTCAACCATTGTCACTGCCCAATGTGGAAATCTCCAGATCAAAGTCATTTTTCTTTAGAAGAGTATTTCTGACTTTCCAGAAAATGCCTTGCCCTCATGATAGTCACCCTTGTTATTTCCTTAATGTCATTTATTCTTTCTCCCCATAGTGCTCAGCTCCGGGTACAAGGGCTTTTAGGGGACGGCAGATAATTACGTCTACTAGTCATCAGCTGTAAGTATACCTTCTGATTTCTACTCAGCATCTCAGAATGATTGATTTTGTTCCTCAGCGTGACCCAGTTGTCTTGCCCCTTTACAAAGTTGGGGATTTGGAGTCACAGCAACTTAAGGTCTTAATTGGTTTTATGGAGAAATTTCAACAGCTCTAGGTTCACACAGTGGACAATGACAAGAGGGTCTTAACATCCATGGGTCATGTAGATCTTGCCACCAGTCTATGCCTTCCTTCCTTCTTTCTTTTTTTATTGAAGAACAGTCAGTTATGATGTGTCAGTTTCTGGTGTACAGCATAATGTCCCAGTCATGCATATATATGTTTTCATATTCTTTTTCATTAAAGGTTACTACAAGCTATTGAATATAGTTCCCTGTACTATACAGAAGAAATTTGCTTTTATCTATTTTTCTATATAGTGGTTAACAGTTGCAAATCTCAAACTCCCAAATTTATTATGCCTTCTTTCTATCAGTTTACATTATAGTGCTTAAGTCAAGCAACCACACTGACACTCACTGTAGTAGCCTGAATCATGGCCAATTACGTCCATGTCCTAATCCTGGGATTGGAATGTTACCTTATAAAGTAAAAGGGACTTTGCAGTTGTGATTAAGTTAAAGATTTTGACATTGAAAGACAATCCTGCATTATCTGAGTGGGCCCTAAATGCTATTACAACTGTCATGAAAAGAGCTAGGGGGAGATTTGACTGCAAAGGCACTGGTGATATGATGGAATCAGGGAGAGAGTTGAAGATGCCATGCAGCTCTAGAAACAGAAAAGACAAGGAAAGGGATTCTGCCCCCTCAGAGCCTCCAAAATGGGGTACAACTCTGTTAATGTCTTGACTTTAGCCCCATAAAACCAACTTCAGACTTCTGACTTCCAGAATTGTTAAGTACATGTGTGTTGTTTTAAGTACCAAGTGTGTCTTAATTTGTCATAGCAGCCATAGAAAGCCAGTGAACACATAGTTTTAACTTTAAATGAAAAGGGCCCCAAATATTTGAAATGTTACCATCTTCTTTATCAAATGGCTTTCAGAAAATTTTAACACTCAGAGAATTCCACTCAATTTTACTAATACAGGGCTAGAAGCCCAGTAATAAAACTTCAAAAAAAAAAAAAAAAAAAGCAAACCTTCTTTTCAGGAAATGTGTTAATTAATGAGGGTCAACACTTTGCCTTCTTAAGAGTCTTTGTTTCATTAGCATAATATAGCTGGGAGTCCTATGTTTGAAAAAAAAAAATAGGAAGAGTTATTGAGTGTCCTTGACTATTTCCGCCCCCCACCCCACTTACTTTTAGCGCTGCGTGTCAGGCTGCAGGATGCAGATTTATTTTGTAGATTACATCTGTTTCCTGTATATCAGGTCTGTCCTAGCTGCTTATTTCTAGTATCTGGGTGAAATCACAAGTCTAGAAAATGCCAAGTAGCCCTCTATAAAGGTGAAACAGATGAAAGATTATCAAAGAATGCCAAATAAATACTCACACTTACCATAGTCATTTTTGTGTTCACTATGTAAGACAGTTAAAATATTACTACTCTTTCCCCTGTTACTTTTCTGTGGCTTACAGAGATTTGTATTCAAAACCTATTCTAATTAGATGTCATGAAAGACCTTCAGATTCAGCTACTTTCCTTTTCAAATGTCACTCTTAAGAAGGTAAAGCTAATGATCATGAGTTAGCGCAGTGTATAGTTTATACAGATTTTTAGACTCATGACCCAGCTCTGCTACAGCTCAGATTTCTGACTCCTGCTTGGAGCTTGGCCAAAAACACCTGAAAGCTATTATCTACTTAGCCATGGCGATTTCAGAGCCCCATGGAGCTGGTTCATCTCAATAAGGCTAGTAACTCACTGAACAAACATACTTAGAAAAGGGAAACATAAAGATGCTTTCTGGATTTATTTCAAATGACTCAGAGCAAGATACTATTTTGTTCTTTGTGGCAAGTGTTCCTGGTTTAAACTCACAGTAACACAGGTAGTCTCCCAATTGTGACCAGGAGTTGCTTTTTGAAACTCAGAAACTAATGACTGAAAATGTTACTGAGTACAAACTCGTTCTGCTTACCAACAAATTGGGAGACGAGGTGTTGGGGCAAGGAATAGCAACTTTATTTGGAAAGCCCAGAGACCAAGATGATGGCAGATGAATGTCTTGGAGAACCATCCTGCTCCAGTCAGAATGCAAGCTCCTTTTATACAAAAAAACAGGGGAGGGGGTGTGGTTGGTTGGTGCAAACTTCTTGCTGCAGGCATTCTTTGTTCTTGCAGCCATCCATCTGGGTCAGGCCATGGTGTCCCCATAAACCTCCAACAAAACAAAGGTTATTCTCTATTTTGCAACTTGCCATATCCACATAAGTGCATAAGTGCTAACATCCTTAAAGGTCAGGGCCCCAAGAATAGGCTCTCCTGTCAATTTCAGGCTAAAGGCAACATTGTTTCATAAAAGGTGTGGCTCTGACAAGACTAAGCCTAGAAGACAGGGCACAGGGTTAAAACTAAAGGAACAGATCCAATATAGAGTCAGATTTGTTCTCCTCTATTACAAAAAGACTTTAAATCCTTTTCTCACAAATTCAAATAGGTATAAAGACTTCCTGTTATCTAAAACTTTCTAGTAGGAACATTCTGAATCAAATAAGACTTGGGTCATATTTGAAACTATCAGTTAAAGATCACCACTTTATAATTCTTCTATAATTGGGTGCTGTTTTTATTGCACAGATTGAAAAACACTTACTGACTTGAGAGAGTAAATTGCATGCCCTGGGTGGATGGTGAGTCCTTTTCATAATTCACCGCACCTTATGCAAAGCTCAGTAGAAACACTACGGAGCAGAAGGAAGACAAGAGGCTTGACTAGTGGGCAGAGAATTTGGACAAATTGAGGTTACAGGGGCCAGCACGTGTGGACTAGAAAAAAAAGGATGTAATTCAGGAAAGAAGCTGAAAATGCAAGAAGGGGGACAGAAGCACAAGTTCCTAAGAGGCACGAGGGGTCAAGGGAGGCAAAACTGTAACAGAGGAAGGGGAAGTTCATGGACTTTGAAAAGGGAAAAGTGGGACTAACTGCTAATGTGTTGAATTTTGAAATGGAAATTGAGGGATATCAGATGGCATCTATTGTTTTGGTTAGTAAGATATGAATGAGACTAGAGTTCAAAGAAGGGAAATGTTCAGACACTATTTGTGAATAATGTGATAAAAGTCAATTAAAGATGACTGAAAAAAACTGTAGAGCAGTATGAAGGCTGGGGCGAGATTGCACAGCAAAAGTCTATAACAGAACAATCAGGTACCCTGGTGTCTATCAGCCTGTGGCTAGAATAAAAAAAAGCTGTAGGAATAACAGCACATCTTCCTCTAGTGTCAATTTTACTTGAAACATTTGGAATGAAATTTTAATTGCTTAACTGAATATTTTAAAAATATTTTAAGATAGACTGAAAATCAAGGAATTATTGAGAGAACGCTTCAAAGGGTTTAAGGGCTTCTCAGTGACTAATTTCTCAGTTACGCACAGCAACTCCTGGTCAAAATGGGGAGGCTGCAGTGTGCTGTGTTTAAGGTAAATGAGAAACGTCAGATAAGCTAAACGCTTGTGGTAAGCTGCTCTTGATAACCCCCAACACTGTCACTCAGACCCGCTACATGTGTCTGTTCATTTTCTTCTCCTCTTGGAGGAATGTTCATGGAAAAATTTCAGATGCTAGGGGGCTGTGCAATGGGAGGAGGAGCACAGAAAGCAAGGCAGCAGCCTCTCCCGGGGACTGGCGGAGGCTGGAGGCCAGCAAAGCGAGGCGTTCTAAGGTGCTTGCGAAAGGCCCTGCAGGTGACCCTTCACTCCGTATGACAAAGTGCTTCTCTCAATCTGTCCAACAGAGATGTTGTATTTATCCCTGTTTGACAGGTTTGGAAACTAAACCTCAGAGTAGTAAACAGTTTGCCTAAGACACATAGCTGATAAGTAACGAGGGAACTAAGTGTGGTGGGAAAGGCTCTGACAGCTTGTGAGACCAAGAGGCAATGGAGTGACTGCAGATCTGAATGAAGATAAAGCCAGGGTCGGCCGCAGGCAGGGCCTTGGCAAGGTGGAGAGATATCAAAGGGAGGCGCTGTTATTTATTGGTTGTTTGATACCAAAACCATGATTTAGATTTAACACAACTGTGTAAGCAGCGTTCAAAAAAGTCAAATCAGCCTTATACTTCCTTTTAGCTATTCAGGGTGGTTTTTCCTCTGTCTCCTCATTTTCCTTTCCCAGAGGACAGATGCTGCAATGAGGCTGAGGTTTCCTTCTGCTGTGCGGCAATCACAAATTAAGACCACGGAGTTAGCTACATTGGGTTACTTCTAAGTAGCTCAGTTTTCCTCCACACCATGTATGTGGGGAAAAGTATGAACTCCAGCAAGTTGTATCTTCTGCCTCTGCTCAGTAACATACGTACAGTGCACCAAAGACTGGGGACCAAGTTACACATCACTGTGTTGTCTGTGGTCTATCCTTAGGCTCCTTCACTACTTTAAAAGACTTTCTCCATGTTAACATTAAGAGCAAACTTTTCAATCTCTTGGGGGTTTTAAAATATTATTTTTGTTATTGTTCATTTAATATGTATTTCTTGAACACAAGCTGCATTTTCAACATTGTGCTATTTTGGGGGGTAGGGGTGGAGAGTAGGGGGAGGAACCAAAAGACATTTACAACCCAAGAATCATCTTTAACTGCTACCTGATTTACCTATGAATCAGCCTTAAGACTGTTTTCTAATAGATGGAAATCCTAAATTAGTAAGGTCAAATAAAGAAGGTCTGGTTGGTCCATTTTGGAACCTGGTGTCTCTAGAGAAGCAGGATTCATGAGAGTGTAAGAGTCAGGCAGAGGACTTGGGGATGTGAGGTAAAATCAATGTGTGCAACAGAGCTGGAAGGTCACAGTAGAACTCCCACAAATTAAGGAGGTCAAAAACGCACCTGGTGCACTGTAAAATGCATTCACAAGCTGTGTGCCAGACGGTGAGAACCAGCCAGGGCAGCTCCGTCCTTACCCACGACTCCCTTCCTCAGCTCAGCCCATCAGCAGCAGCAGCTGCAGATTAAAAACAGCTCCAGCAGGTCTAATCCTACTCCAGAGAGGCCACTATGTCTATACATTAAGTGATTTTATCAAAAAATGTTCCTCTGAAATGAGGTAAGCCTGGCAAAGGAAGTGGTGAATGTTGGTTAGAAGCGTGTCTTCCCTGAACTCACTGGAGTAGATTTCTCTGTCAGGAACAAGGAGCAATCTTAATGCTTTTTCTGGGAACCAGTATTTATAGATTCTTTTGATATGTTTCTCTGAACAGTGGAGGCTGATTGGAGAAATGTTACTGATTTTCACATTAGGCAAATTCATTTTTATACTAATACAGAACTGACTAACTTAACAAGTGTGCATCTGTGGTAACCAGAAATACCTCATCTCCTTGCAAATCAGTTTCCTAATCAAAAGAATTTTGTAGAGCATTTTGTTAAAGGCAAAAGGACTAAGCTTTCAATGTAAGGTACTAAAATCATAAGTAAGACTTAAAAATGGGAATGAGCTGTCATGAATGCCAAGTAGGTAAACCCTGAAATTTATTTAGCCATTCAAAAGCAGTAAGGCAGAAATGTCATAAAGGACATGACGCTGAATTCACAGCATTTCAGGGTGATGACAACAGTGAGAGCCCAGTGACAACAAAAACAGTAAGACTTAGGGGGCCTTCCTGGCCTTTCCAGCAAACGTTTACATGACTAGTCTGAAGATGTCTTAATAGGGATTTTGGAGATTTTATCAAAATGACTCCTTCCCAGATGCCAAAGAATGAGACACATGCATGCCGTTCGTGCAGACACTGGGATTAACTACCCTCCACAGTGCTGTGCAACACTCATTAAACGTCCTGCTGTGCAAACTATGTCCCAAGTCTTGGGACAACTCTGAAACATCTACTTGTGCTATTTTTTAATCTTTAAGTGGAAAAAAGAGGTGTGGGGAGAGAGGTACATGAAAATGGCATTAAGACGGATATGTTGGGAGCACACTAGAAAATCAACCAGGTTTCTGAAAACTTGGGCAAATTTAATGACTATGCTTAGGAGAGAAAATTTAGAAATTGCGACTATAGGAGCCCCTGTGTTGTGTGAGGTGCCTTTGCAAGAGCAAGGATGGTGTGAAAGGGACACCCCAGGCTGCCACCGTGGTTGATCTGGGTGGGTCCTGGGGAATGTTTCATACAAATCTTCCTATTAAATTGCTAGTTGTGGTAACATATTTGTGATTTCTGAAAAGCAGTTGGGTCAAGAAAAGATCACCTAGAGTTTCTGAAGGTTTGGGGGCTGAGGATGAGGGCACCATGACCAGGATGGGAGGTCTGAAGCCCAGCTCCGTCCCTCTCAGCCTTGTGTTAGCACTGGTGGTTTTGATGAAGATTCAAGGAGAAGCATACACCGAGTGTCTGCATTCTACCTGGCACAAATAAGAGCTGTCCTGATCACCAGTGTCTTTTTTATCACCGCTCATCACGTGCTGGGATGTGTATGAGAATGGTGAGAACCTACATTTAAAGAAAAACATTTAAAATGGAGAATTGTGAAAACAACAAGAATGAACAGCTAACTCCGGAGAGCCCTGGGCCAGGTTCCAGTGAAAAGCCACATGTGCCAAGGGGAAGGGCTCCCAGCCTGGGGCCTGCCAGGGGGTTCCTGTCAGCGGGCGAGTTCGGACACTGGACCAGAGCTCGTTTCTCAAAGGATGTCCACCGCGTTCACCTGGGATGTCTGGTTGAAAGGGCGGACTCTTCCGAGCCACTGCCCGTGCTCCCCGGCTCAGGAGTGCAACAAGGCAGAAACGAGAAATGGGAAAGGAGCCACTGTCAGCTGGGGTGACTCATGGGATGTCAAAACTCACTTGCTGCTCCCAGACTTCTCAGCTGCGTAGACCCTTGAGTCCTCTGTTGCTCTGGTGGTATGAGAGAGCGTTTCCCATGGGAAAGGCCACGAGGAGGAAGCGTTTCTTCTCCATGACATTGTAGGAACACCTGATCTTTTGGAATTCAAAGGACAGGACCTCCTGCCTGTTTTTGCACTGTGGGAAAAGGTGCATGTGTGGCAGAGGCCTGGCAAGCAGTGTCTTCTCATCGATGTGCAGGTCCACAAGCTCAGTGGCACCATTGTTAGGGGCTGGCACCACATTCATGATGGTCACTTTGCCGGGGTCCTGCTCCAAGAGGCAAAATGTTGCTGCTGAACCCACTGTGGGGTTGCTGGTGCTGCAGCTCTCTGGACGTGTTCTGAAACATGCCCCTGGGCTCTGGGTGCTGGACTGGCCACTCCCCAGTCTGTCACTGGGCCGAGGAACAGCACCTCACCAAGCCTTCTCATCTTAAAGCTGGGTCACAAATAGCACCTGATGCCCAGAGCTCTGCTCGTGACGACATGATCTCAGACAGGAAGAAGGCTGCCTGGGGTGAGGTTCACTCTCAAACCACATGAGCCAAGTCCTGTCACAGCTGACTGGCTGCTGCTCCTGCTCTGCCTCTTCCTGTCCAACCCATCACTATTCTCATTGTGTCCTTAAGTGAGGAGGGGCAATGAAACTTGACGATCATTCTTGCCTCAGCTAAGGGGCTTGGCATGTTCTGTTTTCTCTACCTGGAACGCTCAGTCACACAGCCACTTCGTTCAGGTCTTTGGTCAAAGTTACCATCTCAGGAAGCTGCCTCTGGGTGCTCCATCTAAGTTCCCTCACAAGGTTCCTACCCTTGCCCTGATTTTCTCTCTTCAGCGTTGACTGCTGACTACAAGTTCTGCTGCCCCCACCATAAAAGCAATGGGTTTTGTCTGTTCTGTTCTCTGCTATTTCCCCAGCACCACGGAGGCACTGAAGGGAGCACAGTTCATGCTCCCTCAGTCCTGTGAGCTGCATCAGCCCCGCCCTGTGCAGCCACATGCAGTTTAGGGGAGGTACAGCCTTGATCCTCTGGGAGTTCATGGGCCACCAAAGCAGGCAGGTAATAGTGACAAAAGACATTACGACAAACTCTGATACTGCTAGCTAAGGAAAGTGCAGAGCACTAGATGGGGCCACCCCCACGGCAGGCCCTTTGCAGATGTCATCTGTTTCTGCTCACAAGAGGACCTGAGGTGGGTGTTATCATTCTTACTAAGGACCGGATCTAAGATCTCTGACGCAAACCCAGATCCTCCGGTCCGAACCCCCGAGCTGCTCAGCTCTTCTTTGTTCTCCATCCTTGGAGAGAAAGTCAATAGTCACACTTTTTAGCTGCAAGCCAATAGGCAGCCCCTGCTCCAACTCCCCTTCATCCTTTTGTCTCTCACTGGCGTCTTTCACTGTACTGACTTGAAGCCTCCAAGCCCAGGAGTTTGAGCCCCTCCCTGGCACAAGGCTTGCTGGGATAAGGAAGACTTCACTCCCTCAGAAGAGAAAGAGGATGCAGTCCTCCCTTGGCGGGTGGGGTGGGGTGGGGTGGGGGGTTCCTGTCTCTTTCTGCACCCCTTCCCTATTCTTTCAGCAAACACATGCCTGGGATCCAAGGGGAGGCTGACTGGAAGTGGACCTCAGTGCCCATGGCTCTTGTGTCAGCTGAGGCAGGCCCAGAGGTCAGTGGCGCAGTCTCTGATCTCAACTGCTGACCCAAGGCAGCTGTCACTCACCTGTGTCTCAGGGCTAAGGGCCACACCCACTCCTTTCCTGTTGTACACTGACCCCAGGCCTCACTACCATCACTCTCATCTTGCAGAAAGGCATAAAGACTCCCAGCAGTTAAATCACTTGCTCACAAATGGCTCCTGTTCCTCCCAGATGCTGCCATTAACTGTGTTTCAAGCTCATTCTGATGCATGCAGAGTGGGGGCGTGAGGGGCGGGCCTCTGAGCCCTGTGCAGTAGGACTGAGGCTGCATTCTCAAACCAAGAGTCACAGACAGGGAGACCTACCCTGCAGGTCTAGCTTCACAATTTGAAAAGCATGGTAGCAGACAGACTACAGAGGAGGTAGGACCACTTCCATGAAAAACAGAGAACTGGCTAGTTTGGAAGCTGGAATGAACAAATCCCATCAGTGACATATGCTGGGCCCTGCGCTAAACTTTCTACAAGTCCTGCCTTATTGAATCTAAGTGACAATACCGGGAAGGAATTCCAGAGGAGGTAAGTAACCGGCGCCAGGGTCACAAAGCAAGTCAGCAGTGGGGCTGTTGTGGAAAGATCGGACCCCATCCCTGATGAGATGAGTAACTCAGAGACTGGGTCTTGGAGCTGAGAAGACAAGAGGCAGCTTAATTGCTTTGCCGGGCAAAGGGGACTCACAGCAGGCTGGTGCCTTCACAACTGTGAGCCCATCTTAGGGTTGGGGCTTAGTGATTACACAGTGAGCAAACTGGGGAGTAAAAAGGGGATATCAGTCAACAAGAGTCTCTGGTGAAGCTTCCTTCTGAATCTTGGTGAGTCTGTCCGGCATCGTGGGACCATCTGGTGGTTTGGAGGGTCATCAGCCCATGACCTTCTTTATCTGATCAGACTCACTAGGCACCAGCAGGGACTTCGGAGGGTCTGGTCACTTTCCTGAGGTTGTCATCCAGTGACTCCCTTCCTGGGGGAGTGACTCAGAATCCAAATATGATTGTAAATTTCAATTGCCAGAGTGAGGTAAACAAACAGGAAAATGAATAACTCCAACTCTAATTGTAACTGTGGGCCTGGGGCTGGGGCAGTGTCCGGTCAGTCAGATTTGCTGACCATTTTAAAAGCAAATGGCAAGTATAAGGCCAGGAACTAGTTAGCCTAAGCATAGCCATTTTGTTATTTCTCCTTCAGGGTCAGGATTTAGTCAGTGCACAAAAGGGGAGGGTGCCGCTGGGGACACAGGCCATGCAGATAGGAGGGCCAGGCCCAGTGGGGGACTGACACAACGCAGTGGTTGGGAACCATGGTGAAGCCCAACCGTGCTGGGGGTTCAGCTTGTGCGAACACACTTACCAGGTTGCCGGTGACCGAGCACTGAGCGTGCAAGGACCAACGCCCCGAGAGCACCGTGAGTGTGTGCGCAAAGATGGTGGGGAGCATGAGCAACAGGGCCTCGGGTGTTGGGGGAGAATAGGTTCTTGCCTCGCCCAGGAAAGATTTTGAGAGCAAGCCATGGTAAAGTGAAAGCAAGTTTATTTAGAGAGACACACACTCCATGGACAGAGTGCAGTCTGTCTCTCAGAAGGGAAACCGGCTTAGGCGATACACACTCCTTGGGAGGAATGCGGGGCATCTCAGACAGGTGAGAGGGAGCGAAGCCAGTAGGTGTGGGGTGTTTACTTCAAAGTAAAAGCAGATACACACTCACAGACAGAGTGCAGGCCGTCTCAGAAGGCGAGAGAGAGAGGGGGGGAGCGCCAGAGCGAGCAAGAGCGACCGTGAGGGGCAGGGTCGTCAGGTTTCACAGGCTCGGTAACCTCACGTGCTAACGGGCAGGAGGGTTGCTCCAGCTACTTTGGGGAAGGGGTGAGGGTTTCCAGGAAACGCCCCCCGACTCACTTTTTGACCTTCTATGCTCAGCCTAGGAACTGTCATGGCCCCTGTGGGTGCACCATGAGGCTCAAGGTCAACTGGAAGTCAGAATTTCCACTACCTGAGTTCCAGCTAGTTTGTCCTGTCCTCAATGGCTGTGTCT
Source organism: Camelus dromedarius (assembly GCF_036321535.1). NCBI lineage: Eukaryota > Metazoa > Chordata > Mammalia > Artiodactyla > Camelidae > Camelus > Camelus dromedarius. The sequence continues at coordinate 37,740,509 of NC_087455.1, forward strand.
CTCCTTCAATGGTGAGTCCTCAGAATTGTCCACCGGAATAAGACATACCTCCTTAGGCTGTGCATGTATTTCAGTCGACACTACTACTAGAAAAATGTATAGCTATGGGTTTATTATGTTCCTTTCTGTCCTCTGATAGAGAATTTACTTGAGCTACTTTTTAAATTTTTTATTGCATATTGAATTTTCTGGGTTATATTGCATGTTCTTAAGATTCTTGAAACACATAGGCGTAAGATTTCACAAAAGGAGAATGGAAATGTAACAGGACTTTGATAATATTCTATATTTAATAGAAATAACTACGATGTTTCTTTCTGCCCCATTACAGAGTAGGACATTTTTACTCTTTCACCAATTTTCCAATAATATATGTGCCAGAACAGACTGCAACCTTTCGAACATTCTTTTCTTTTGCGTAGTGGTAAAACGAAGGCAAAGATGACATCACTTTGTCTTCCCTGCACTTATCAACTCTGCAATTCTGGACTCTTGGTGTCATTCCAATGTGATGACATCAGCTAAACACCCTCTCAGCTAAAAGCTTTCAGCATGGATTTTACTTACTGACAACAGCAAGCTTTTGACTTGTGGAACTTCACTTCTAGTTCTCCCGAACAGGTTTGTTTTGTAGACCACCTTACTTACCAATCAGGTCTTTGCATCTATAAAAGCATCATGTGCTACTCTCAGTCTCCAGAATGCCCAGTGGTTTTGAATGCTCAGAAGTGCATGGGATATCAGCGTAAGTTAAATCTTCCTTTCTCAGGGAGAATCATTTTAAAACAAAGAGATAATTTGAAGTTGTGAAATCACAGTTGGATTCCAATTAGGAAAGAAACTGAGACTATGCTGTTTAATTTGACTGCCTTTCCTGGTGACATTTTGAATTCTGAAGCAGTCTTATTTTTTTAAAAACAGGCTTTTTTTTTTTTTTTTTTTTGCCACATGTGTTTCTGTCACAACCTACATGTAATATTCAACAACTTAGGGGAGGTTAGTTCATCCTTGTCTTGCGCTTTTGATGTCACATTCAGGAAATTACTACCAAGATCGATGTCAAGAAGCTCATTCTCTTATGTTTTCTTCTCAGGTTTTTACAGTTTCAGGTCTTCTGTTCGAGTCCGTAATCCATTTCAGGTTAGTTTTGGTGAGTGGTGTAAGATAGAAGTTCAATTTCATTCTTTTGCTTGTGGATATCCTGTTTTCCCAACACCATTTGTTGAAGAGACTGCCTCTCCTCATTGAGAATTCTTGGCTCCCTTGTCAAATATTAGTTGACCATATATGCATGGGCTTATTTCTGGGTGCTGGTGGCCTTATGGAATGAGTTAGGAAGAATTCTCTCTGCTTATATCTCTGAAAGAGATTGTAGATAATTGGCATACTTTCTTCCTTATAGCTTTGATAGAATTCACCAGTGAACCTGTCTGTGCTTTCTGTTCTGGGAAGTTATTAATTGTTGATTCAATTTCTTCTTGTGTGAGTTTTGGCAAGTTATGTCTTTCAAGGAACTGGTTCATTTCATTCAGGCTATCAAATTTGTGGGCATGGAGTTGTTCATAGTGTTTCTTTATTATCCTTTTAATGTCCCTGAGGTCTGTAGTGATGTCCCCTCTCTCATTTGTGATGTTAGTAATTTGTGTGCTCTTTCTTTTTTTGTCTGCTGGCTAGAAGCTTATAAATTTTATTGATCTTTTCAAAGAATCAGCTTTTGGTTTTGTTGATCTTCTTTATTGATTTTCTGTTTTCAATTTCATTGATTTTTGCTCTAATTCTTATTATTTCTGCTTACTTTTGATTTATTGTGCTGTTCTTTTTCTAGTTTCCTAAGGTGGAAACTTAGATTACTGACTTTAAATCTTTCTTCTTTTCTAATATATACAGTTATATATAAATTTCTCTCTAAGCACTACTTTTGCCATATCCCACTAATTTTGATACTCTGGATTTTTTTTTTTTCATTTTCTTCTAGTTCAAGGTATTTTAAAATTTCTCTTGAGATTTCTTCTTTGGCCCGTATGTTCTTTAAAAGTGTTGTTTAATCTGTGTGTGTTTTGGAATTTTTCATTTATCTTTCTGTTACTTGTTTTAGTTTAATTTCATTTTGGTCTGAGAGCAGACAGTACATGATTACTTTTTAAAAAAACTTTAAGATGTGTTTTTGGCTCCAAGTGTAGTCTTTTGTGTTAAATAGTCCATGTGAGCTTTAGAAGAATGTGTATTCAGCTGTTGTTGGATGAAATAATCTGTAGATATCCATTATAGCCAGTTGATTGGCTATACATCTCTTCCAACTGGCTGTTCCTGAGTTGTATCTTTTTATAACAGACTGGTAATCTAGTAATTAAACTGTTTTCCTGAGTTCTGTGAGCTGCTTTAGCAAATTAATTGAACCTGAGGAGGAAGTTGGACGAACTTTTGATTTCTGCCTGTTGGCCAGAAGCATAGGTAACAAATGGAGTTGTAACTGGCCTCTGAAGTTGAGGGGGAGGTGAGAGCTAACCTGTGACAGCTGATGTTATCTCAGGTGGATAGCATCAGAATTGAGTTAATTGCTTGGTTTCGTTGGGTAAAAACACAAACCGAATGTAGTTTGGTGCAGCCACTGTGGAAAACAGTATGGAGATTCCTCAAAAGACTAGGAATAGACTTACCATATGACCCAGGAATCCCACTCCTGGGCATATATCCAGAAGGAACCCTACTTCTAAAAGACACCTGCACCCCAATGTTCATAGCAGCATTATTTACAATAGCCAAGACATGGAAACAGCCTAAATGTCCATCAACAGATGACTGAAACAGCCTAAATGTCCATCAACAGATGACTGGATGAAGAAGATGTGGTATATTTATACAATGGAATACTACTCAGCCATAAAAACTGACAACATAATGCCATTTGCAGCAACATGGATGCTCCTGGAGAATGTCATTCTAAGTGAAGTAAGCCAGAAAGAGGAAGAAAAATACCATATGAGATCACTCATATGTGGAATCTAAAACAAACAAACAAACAAACAAACACAAAGCATAAATACAAAACAGAAATAGACTCACAGACATAGAATACAAACTTGTGGTTGCCAAGGGGGCGGGGGGTGGGAAGAGATAGACTGGGATTTCAAAATTGTAGAATAGATAAACAAGATTATACTATGTAGCACAGGAAAATATATACAAGATCTTATGGTAGCTCACAGAGAAAAAAATGTGACAATGAATATATATATGTTCCTGTGTAACTGAAAAATTGTGCTGTACACTGGAATTTGACACAACATTGTAAAATGATTTATAAATCAATAAAAAAATGTTAAAAAAAAAAAAAAAACCAAAAAACCACACAAACCGGAGTGTCTGGTATTAGCTGGGGGGAAATTCTCAGTCATTAACATTTCAAACTATTTTTTATGTTTCTTTTTCTCCTTCTTCTCCTGACAATGGACTCTGGCTAGAGCTGCTGCCACTGTGCACTCACTCCTGCCGTGGCAGACATTGTAAGTGCACACATGGCGTAGTGCCACAAGAACACCCAAGGGCTAGGCGCCAAATCTCGGGTGGTCAGGCTGTGGGCAGGAGTATGCCAGGATTTGTATTTTGGCAGAAGCGCCCCAGCTCTACCCACTCTGCACTGCAGCTTAGTGTCAGATCTGGGGTGGACAGGTCCTGGGAGGGGTCTTCCATAGAGGCATCCCTGGTCCCCGGCAGCAGCGCAGCCACCTCGATTCCTGAAGTGACAATGTCCTGATTCCCAGCCCCAGCCTTCCCCACACCACAGCCTTGGACTACGTCTGGGATAAGCACAATGGAGAAAGGGATGAAACATTGGGTTGCTTCTGAGCAGAACTGCAGACACGTACACGGGCAGTTCATAGGTTCACTGTGACCACACAGGTCCCACTTGCTTCAGCGGTCACCTCCTTTGGGATGAAGCATGCACTGAAGGGCGATGGAGATGGATGCAACCTGACCCTCAGGGCTTCTACTTCATCAACTGAGGGGCAGACCCCAAGCCCAACAGGGCAATGACAACCACAGAGCTCCGGACACCACAACACCAATCACAGCCCCTATCAAGGGGATAACAGACACGTGCTCTGAGGAAAGACATGGCTGGCATCCATATGAAAACCAGCCCTCACACCAAAAATGTTTGACACAGTCTGCACAGAGATGCTCCCACATAAAAACACTACTTCGAGACCACAGTAGATAACCGTTTCTCCTAAATTCATAGAGACAGAGGAAGTTAGGTAAAATGATCAGGCAGAGGAACCACTCTTAATTAAAGGAACAAGAAGAATCCCCTGAAAGAAAAAATAATGAAACAGATCTCACCAGTCTACTTGACCCTGAGTTCAAAAAGGAGGAAATAAAAATGCTGAGAATGAGGAAAGATTATTGATAGAAATGCAGATCTTTGTAACAAGGAACTAGACAGCATAAAGATGACCCAACCAAACAAGTCAAGTTCCAAGATAAAAATCAATCACACAGACAAAAAAACCAAATGACACAGAACAAATAAATGATCTGGAAGGCAGAGCAAGGGAATGTAATCTCCAAAACACTGAATCACTATGCTGCATGCCACAAACTAACCCAATATTGTACAGCAGAGTACTTTAATTAAAAAATAATTCATTGGGTTTATCATGGATAATCAAAGCAGTGAACGTAGAGGCTCAAAACCAAATTTAGTCAAAACCATGATGGATACCACTTCAACACCCACTGTAATGGCTACTATTAAAAACAAAACAAAACCAACCAAACAAAAAGCCCAGAAAATAACGTTGTAAGGACGCAGTGAGACTGGGACCCTTGTGCACTGTGAGTGGAACTGTCAAATAGTGCAGCAGCTGTGGAAAAGAGTATGATGGTTTCTCAAAAAAATTAAACATAGTATCACCATATGACCTAGCAATTCTATTTCAGTGTATGTGTGACCCAAAAGAAGTGAAAGCAGACACTTGAACAGATATGTAAGCATACATGTTTTTAGCAGGATTATTCACAATAGCCAAAGGTGGAAACCATAGACGTGTCCCCTGACAGATGATTGTGTAAAGAAAATGTGACATATACATACAATGGACTCATTCAGCCTTGAAAAGGAAAGATGTGGTTACATGTTACAATATGGATGACCCTTGAAGACATTATGCCAAATGATACAAGCCAGTCACAAAGGGATACATACTGTATGATTCCAATTACATGAGGTACTTAGGGTTGTCAAATTCATAGAGACAGAAAGTAGAATGGTGTTTAACAGAGGATATGGAAGGAAAGAATGGAAAATTAGTATTTAATGGGCATGAAGTTTTAGTTTTTTGGAAGATGAAAAAGTTCTAGATATGGGTGGTGGTGATAATTGTACAGTGATGTGAATTTACATAATGCCAGTGAATGATAATATAAAAAAAATTAAAATGATATATTTGAAAAATGGTTCCTTTCCCCCTCTCCCTGCCAGAACCACAAGGAGATTTTTTTTCTGTTATTTCCTCTCTGTGCTTCATTGAGCTCCTGAAAGATAAATCTCAAAAAATTGTGAGGGCTCCCCTATGACTGTGTCCCCTTGGAGTTTTTAATTGTCAGACTTGTCCACTGAGCCCCTAGCAATTTGTCAATTATAGTTCAAGTTTTCCTAGCTGGGTGTGGATTCCTGCAGTAGTTTCTGCTCTTGAGAATTTGCTCTGTTTCCTGCGTTTGCCTGTCCGTGCCTCCAATCTTGGGGGCAGCGGTTTTCCCTGTGTCCTCACCTCTCTGAAAGATCCTAGAAGAGTTGTTGATTTTTCAGTATGCTCATCTTTATGCATGTTAGGACAGAGTGATGACTTACAAGTTTCTTATATGCAGAAACCAGAAAGCCCAACTTTAAAAAAAAATGCCAGCTTTATTGAGATATAATCCATATGCAATACAGTTTACTATTTAAAGTGTACAATTCAGTGGGTTTTGGTATATCATAGGTGTGTGCAACCATCACCACGTAGCATAATGTTTTCAGAGCTCACCTATGTTGTAGGATGTATCAGTGCTTCATTTCTTTTTATGACTGAATAATATTCCATTGTATGGATGGAACACATTTTGCTTATCCATTCATTAGATGGTGAACATGTGGGCTGTTTTCACCTCTTAGCTTCTATGCATAATAATTGTCCTTAGCTTTGGCTGTAGGCAGACCCAGGATAACCTCTCAGAGCCTCTCTGTTTGGGAGGGTAACCAAGAAAAAATTTTGTGTGACACGTGGCTGTTGATGAATCCAGAATGCTCTGCGTGAGTTTTCCTCTTTTTTTAAAAAAACTTTCTTGGAGATGTTCTTCATGTAAGGGTCCCATACAGGACTATGGCCAGGCTTGGGACTCCCTTCCAAGGCTTTCTTGCATAGCCTGGACCAGTCTCAGCCTCCAGTGAGAAACTCTGAAAAATTTGCCCCTGGACTGCCGCTAAGCCTGGACCACACTCCTAGGTTGTCACAGGCTGGCCTGCACCAGCTCTGCTGTTGGAGGGTGACTGAGACATATTTTGGGGTGGCTCCTTTGACTATCAGGGCCCATGTGGGCCTGAAACTGTTCCCAGGAGACTCCTCCACGGCTCCCTGAGTGTGACTGCATGTTCATTTTCATAATTAGAATTAGCTTCATCTTCATTTGTTCTAATTTTATGTTAGTTTTGCATGATTGTATGACCCTGGTCGTCTTTTCACAGGCGATACACTGCTTCATCTTCATTTGTTCTAAGTCTCTAAGTCAAAATACGATGTTAGTTTTGTGAGCCCATTATAACTTGTGATGCGATGGTTCATTTTATGGGTCAACAGGGCCAGGCTATGGTACCTAGATATTTGGTCAAACACTAGTTTAGATGTTATTGTGAAGGTATTTTTCAGGTATGAGGAACACCTAAATCAGTAGACTGAGCAAAACGGATTATCCTCCATGATGGAGGTGGTGACCTCATCCAGTCAGTTGAAAGACTTAAGGGAAAAAAGACTGACCTCACACAAGGAGAAGGAATTCTGTCTCCAGACTGCCTTTGGACTCAAGCTGCAACATTAACTTTTCTTTCCTGGGTCTCTAGCCTGCTGGCCTGCCATGTAAATTTTGTACTTGTCAGCCTCCACTATCACTTAAGCCAATTCCTAAACATTAGTCAATCTTTCTCTATTTGTCTCTCTCCAGTTGATAGATAGATAGATAGATAGATAGATAGATAGATAGATAGATAGATAGATAGATAGATAGTTAGACAGACAGACAAAGGATCTATCTTTCTGTACATACTACATCCTAAGGGTTATCTTTCTCTAGAAGAGGCTACTAAAACACATTTTCTCAAGTAATGTATTGCTACTTCATTTCTTCTAAATTGAAATAACATGGCATTTTTATTGCCCTTTGTGAGTCTGAGCTTGTTTCATTGTTGCTTAGCTGCACTGTGATTTGCTCTAACCTGAAAGGAGACCTCTATTTGGAGAGCACTGTGTAACTTGGCACATTTTTACAGATAATGCCTTGATTCACCTTCATGTGCTTAACTTGAAATGAGGGATTACTCCTCCGAGTATGACTGTGGGCTAGTTTCTACAAATTCTACTGGAATAAAGGATATATTTTTGTTGTTGATTTGTTTTCCTGTAACCACTGACAACATTCAAGCTCCCCTCTCCCCTCTGCTTCACTCAGGTGCTTGCAGATTAGATAAACTGGCATGGTTTAGTGGGCATGTTACTTTGCCAAGCACCTTGTAATGGGCTGAATGGTGCCCCTGCCTCCCTTCCAGCCCCATTAAGAGATGTGTCCAAGTCTGAATCCCTGGAACCTGTAAATATAATCTTTGCAGATGTAATTTAGCAAGGATCATGAGATAACCTTATCTTGGATTTAGAGTGGACCCTAAGTCTGATGACAATTAATAGAGACACACAGAGGAGGGAAGGGGATGAGGCTGTGTATATATGAAGGCCGAGGGGTGCAACCACGAGCCAAGGAATGCCCGTGAACACCAGAAGCTAGAAGAAACAAGGAAGGATTTCCCCCCAGGACCTGTGTAGAGAGTGCAGCCCTGCTGACAACGTGATTTCAGACTTCTGGCCTCCAGAACTGTGAAAGGATAAATTTCTATTCTTTTAAACCACTCAATTTGTGTTACTTTGGAGGGCAGTCACAATGGATGGGAAGCCCTAACTAGCCCTGAGAGGGAACCTTTTGGCCCAGAGAGCATGAGATGAGCTTTAATTACAGGGTTGCATGGCTCCCTTTGACTGGTTCAACAGTCACCATTAAAGAGGTACTATCACACTGCACACAAAAATAAACTCAAAATGGCTTAAAGGCTTAAACATAAGACAGGACATCACAGACCTCCTAGAAGAGAACACAGGCAAAACGTTCTCTGATGTGAATCACAGCAGTGTTTCCCTAGGTCAGTCTCCCATGGTGATAGAAATAAAAGCCAAAATAAACAAATAGGACCTAATCAAACATAAGCTTTTGTACAGCAAAGGAAATCACAAACAAAATGAAAAGACAACATACGAACTAGGAGAAAATGTTTGCAAACAATGCGGCTGACAAGGGCATAATATCCAGAATATACAAGCAGCTTATACAACTCAATAACAACAACAACAACAAAAAACCAAACAACCCAATAAAAAAATGGGCAGAAGACCAAAACGGACGTTTCTTTAATTAAGACATACAGGTGACCAATAGGCCCATGAAAAGATGCTCAATATCACTGATTTTTAGAAAAATGCAAATCAAAACTGCAATGAGGTATCACCTCACACCAGTCAGAATGGCCATCATTTATAAGTCCATAAGCAATAAATACTGAGAGGATTTGGAGAAAAGGGAGCCCTCCCACAGTGTGGTGGGAATGTCATTTGGTGCAGCCATTAAGGAAAACAGTATGGAGATTCCTTAAAAAATTGAAAATAGATTTACTATGTGATCCAGCAATCCCATTCCTGGGCCTATATCCAGAGAAAACTCTAATTTAAAAAGATTCATGCACCCCAATGTTCATAGCAGCACTATTTACAATAGCCAGGACAGGGAAGCAACCTAAATGCCCATGGATAATATATAATATTATTCAGCCATAAAAAAGAATGAAATAATGCCATTTGCAGCAACATAGATGGACCTAGATATTATCATATTAAGTGAAGTAAGTCAGAAAGAGAAAGACAAATACTGTATGATACCATTTATGTGTTGAATCTAAAAAAAGTGACACAAATGAACTTATTTACAACCGAAACAGACTTACAGACATGGAAAACAAACTATGGCTACCAAAGGGGAAGGGATAAATTAGGAGTTTGGGATTTGCAGACACAAATGACTATATATAAAATAGATAAACAACAAGGTCCTACTGTATAGCACAGGGAGCTATATTCAACATCTTGTAATAACCTATATGAATGGTTATTACAATAAAAATAATATGAAAGAGAATATATATATATATATATATATATATAACTGAATCACTATGCTGTACACTGGAAACTAACACAACATTGTAAATTAATAAAACTTCAGTTAAAAAAAGAGGCACTAGATGGTTAAGAAGTGCTACCTGCTTATGGGGTGTGACCAACACCCAGGGTTTTGCATTTCAAGGCAACAAACACCACAACTGAGGTCATCCCAGTGTTTGAGAATTTTTAAGGCTACCCTCCTTCCCCCCCACCACAGGAATGTTGTGGAGCCTGGTTGCTGGAAGTGTCCCCTGAAACATTTCCAAGTCTCTGATGGCTCTGAGAGGCCACGCTAAGCTTGGCTGCAGTAACCGGTCCAGGCCACAGACTGGGCATCCTCCTGGGAGTTGGTGACAGTTATGTCCCAGATTGGGACTTTCAAGACAATCAATGCTCTCTAATAGATGCCTCTGATGGATGTCCTCTGATCAGTGTCCTGATTGATAACCTCTGACTGATGCCTTTGCTGCATGCTTCTAATCAATGCCTCTGATGGCTGCCCTCTAGTTGATGCCTTCAATGCATGCTCTTCTGGACAGGGCCCCGGAGTAGATGGACATTAGGGCTGCTCTTCCTGCTACACCTGAGGGTCCCATGCACCTCCTCCCCTCACCCTGTCCATGCTCCTGCCCTCTCTAACTTGGCTTAGGTGAGTCAGAGTCATCCCTGGCCCTTTGTATCTCTCATGCTTGACCCTCCCTGAGGCAGGAACATTGTCCCATTGTTGCCAGCATGGCCCTCCACAGCTCAGGGAGCTCCAGGCTGCCCATGAGGTGCCCCCACCCAGCATCTTTCTTGCTCTCAGGGCCCCAAGAGTCCTTGCTGTGTGGCATGTGAAAGGAGGAGCTTGCCTTGGCAAGTGGTAGCAGGACTTTGAGAGCATGTTCTACTGTGAGCAGGGCTGAGAAGAGCATCATGAGGTTGCTCTCATCCCAGAAGCTGGATGGTCCTGTTGGTCTGAGCCCAGGATGCTCACCAGCTTGGAGTCCTGCTGCTGTTCAAAGTGAATGTTTGCACTCAAAATGCCCAAGGAAGGCATTGTTCTATCTTTTGTTGCCCATGACATTCCTGCAGCTGTCACATAGTGCAGCCCCCACCAAGCCTGCATGGAGTGTGTGAGCATTGGCTTGTCTTGATGGATGCAGCACATTCAGTGCTTGATGCCAGGAATTGCCTGACTTCTCCTCTCCCACTTCCTTTCCTTTCCCATTATAGCCCCTCTTCCAAATGGGGGACTTAGAAATATTTGGCGGGCATGCCTCCTACCACTCGGCCTCATGTGTGATTGTGGCTGGGGCTAGAGACCCGCTCCTGCATTTCTCTCACTGGCCAGAGTTGGTCTTCACTGTGGAAGGAGACAGAAGAATTTTGAGAAGCTTATCTGGTGACTGGGCCCCCATGTGACACTCCTTGGGCCTCAGTGTCTGGCCTGGGCTGGTCCAGGTTTCAGGAGAGAGACTTAGAAAATTTTTCAGGAGGTGCTCCCCAGGAACCAAGGCTTAGCTCTGGGCACCCTTCCTGGGACTCCCTGGCTGGCCTGTGCAAATGTGCCCATTCTAGAGGTTATGAAATGAGAACAACAGAGGCTTCTTATTCAGAGCTTGCTAGAGCAAGGGGTCAGCCACTTCCACCACATCTGGCAGAGATTCAAAGGCAGGCAGGGAAGGGAAAGAGCTTTATGCCAGAGAAAGGAAGGCACAGGTGTGCCATTGAGGCTATTGGCATGAGGAAGGCAGGGGCAGCTGATGAGAAGTGGGTATCCCATGTGATGGGTTAGAAGAGAATATTTGGCTTGGGGAGCAAAAGTCTTGAGTTTCTGGGACAATTGTTGCAAAGTTTGTGGATCAGAGATCCATCGTCATGTATGGTTTGGCCTTTGTCCTTTCATATTTTCCATCTCTCAAGGGTGACTTGAAAACTTTTGGGGAGGCACATCCCACAGTCAGGGCCTGCACGGGACTGTGGTCAGACCTGCCACCTTCTCCCTAGGCCTGTGCCTGGTTGTTTGGTCCCCATATTGGAAGGGGGTGGAAAGGCATTTCAGGGAGGCGAATGTAAAGAACGGTGCTCGTGTGGGACCGTGGCTGGGCACAGGACACCTCTCTGGATGGCTCTGGATAATTGCCTCTGGAGGGAGACTTAGAAAAATTTGTGGAATTCTGTTCAACAAATGGGCCTCAAATGAGATGCCGCCAGGCCCAGGTCACCTCCCCAGGTCATCCTACTCATCCCAAGCCATTGCCCTTCCTCCAGAGGGGGACTTGGAAAAGGTTTTAAAATTTCACAATTTATATATTTATTTATATTTAATTATAGTAAAATACACATAACATAAAATTTATCATCTTAGTCATTTTAAAGCATAGAGTTCAGCAGTGTTAATTAAGTATACTCACATTGTTGTGCAAAAGATCTCTAGAACTTTTTCATCATCCCAGACAGAATCTCTGTACTGATTAACCAACTCCTTGTTTTCCTCTCCCTCCAGCCTTGACAACCATTAGTCTACTTTCTGTCTCTAGGGCTTTACCTATTTCAGACATTTCACATAAATGGAATTATACATTACATGACCTTTTGCATTTGGCTTCTTTCTCTCGGCATAATGTCTTCAAGTTTCATCCATGTTGTAGTATCTTTCAGAACTTCACTCCTTTTAAATATACATGTGCATAAACAAGAGATTCATTTTAAGGAATTGGCTCACATAATTATGGATGTTGCAGTTGGCAAGTTAGAGCTCCAGGAAAGACAGTGGTGTAATTCCAGTCTGAATGCTGACAAGGGAGACCCAGAAAGAGGTGACGTTTCAGTCCACAGGCAGGAAAAACCCGATGTTGCAGCTCAAAGGCAATCAGGCAGGAGAGAGAGGTTCCCTCTTGCTTACAGAGGACCAGCCTTTTTGTTCTATTCAGGCCTCTGGCTATTGGATGAGACCCATCCACGTTAGGAAGGGAAATCTGACTTACCTCAGTCTACAGACATACCAGAGTAATGTTGACCAAGTATCTGGGCACCTGGTGGCACTGCTGAGTTGACACCTAAAATTAACCATCACATCAGACTCACACCATAGTGCAATTGATTGGAATTATAAATCCACTAAACATAACCAGGATTTTACCAGGGGGGGAAATATAGACATTATGTAAGGATAAACCTGTTGGGAATCAATCTGTCAGTACAACACTGTAATGTGAAACAGAGCAATAGCTCTGCCCACAGGAGCCTTGGAATCCCAGATTAACTGAGACCTGGCTTGTGATCTGTTCCCCAATCCGTGACAGCATATGCGCAAAGATTGACTTTGTTAAGAAGGCTGAGAAGATGCTACTGTAATTCAACTGATCTGCTTTGTAAGGATCTTAGACTACTTATCCTGTAATTGCATTTGGCGTGATACTGGGGTAATTAGTGACACAAATTTGATTTTACTGTTCTATTGGTATCAATGATGAAATTTATTGGGAAAATAAATTAAAACCCCTACAAGCTGTTCTTCTGATGAAAGCTGACTGAGAAAGAGAAAGAACAGATTTTGTTAGTCATCAATTAACTGTTTCTTAAAGTTCACATGGTGGAAGGAGGCAAAAGAGTTCTCAAGCTTGTACATAGTTATGAATAAGTCTGTGTTGGAATATTTGGTAAATGGAAAGATTTCTTTAAAGCAATATCTATCCCTTATTGGAAAAGACAAACAATCAGCATTTTGGTGTATATCTTTCTTTTTTAAAAACATTTTTATTATTTTTTAACATTTATTTTATTTATTTTTTTTAAATTTTTTGGAGGACGGAGGTGATTAGGCTTATTTATTTAATGAGTTTTTTTAAACCGAGAAATGGGGATTGAACCCGGGACCTTATGCATGTTAAGCATGTGCTCTACCACTTGCGCTATACCCTCCCCCCTCAGTGTATATCTTTCTGTTTCTTTTAGACTATAAGCATTGAATGATGCAGAAGGAAGAATAGTGATGCGTGGTTTGTAATTCAAAATGCTTGACTAAAAGTCAGAGGCGTGGACTGTGTAAATGCAGGTCTATTTCAGGTGCTCTGTTTCAACCCTATGCTTATGTTTGGGATACCAGTGTCACAGTGCTTACTCTTGGCTACACCTGAATGAAATGTAGCTAAGTAATGATTGCTATAGCTCTGTGTAGGGGCTGCAGTAAATGAGGAGGCAACCTTAGCTGTTTATCAGCATTAGTTTTAGAAAATGTGCAAGATTGAAGGTTTGCACCTGGTTTCAGTTATGTTCTTTGGCTTCTGCTATTGAGATTGGCCATGCAACTTGGTTTTGGCTGTATGATCTGAAGGATATTAAAAACTCTTCCTCACATGAGACTGTGGCTCTGCTGCCACCAAGATGTTTCACACAATCTTGGTGATTCATGATCTGGACATAAAGTGTGTTCTGTGAGACAGAGAGGACCACAGGACTTATAACTAGAAGCCTCAAATCTCTCTGATGTTTACATGTGCCTTATTTTTCCTGCTGTACCAGATAATGTCTTCAAGCTTTAACCAAGCTTTAGCATGTGTCAGAATTTCATTACATTTTAAGGGAATGATACTCCATTGTATGGATGTACCATGTTTTGGTCATTCATCTGTCAGAGGGGGGAGTTGTTTCCACTTTTTGGCTATTGTAAACAATGCCCCTAGGAATATGGGAAACCCTGCACTTAATTCTTTTGGCTATATACACAGAAGGGGAATTGCTGGATTATATGGTTCTATTTTTTAAATTTTTTTGAGAAACTGCCAGACTGTTTTCTATAGTGGCTGCACAATTTCGCCTTTTTACCAGCAGTGCATGCAGGTTCCAATTTCTCTACATCCTCGCTAATATCTGTTGTTTTCTGGGGTTTATTTTGGACCCCTAGCTGTCAAGAGTTTGCTGGCTGCTGCCTTGATGTGGCTTTTCCAGAGGTCTGAGCATCCCTTAATAGAATGGAATCTGGATGTGGTGACTGAGGTAGGACTTCAGGGGGCTAGCAGTGATGGCAGGATCATTCTGCTGTGCCCAGTGTGGCTGGGGAAAGCATTCTCCACACATTTACTTACATTTAGGGGATGGAAGCCACTGCCACTGTTCAGGAAGCACCTGGGGACAGTTCAGGAGGGTTAACTGGCATATGGAAGACCCTCCACTGGTCAGATTGTCCCAGGCAACCAGGAGTAGGATGTGTGGTGCTGGGTCATCTGATGAGCTTCCCAAAAATGTTTTCAAGTCCTCCTCTGAAGGCCTGAGCTACTCCCTTCCTGCCTGGCCCTGGAGTGGGACTCATGAGGATCCAGATTCTTCTGCCACTCCATGTGAGGAGTCGACCAGATGACCCACAGGGCTTTGGGTCTCTCATGGTGATGGGACTGTTATCAGTGGCCAGGCTGAAGTTCCAGGAAGTCAGCCTATAGGGCAGATATTCCACACTGACTGGGTGTGTGTGTGTATTTTCTGAACTGGCAGACCAGATTGGACCACCAAAATGGTGGTGACACATTGATCTTTGGTTACTCTGAATGATGGGCTACAGATAGTTCACCACCCAAGACAACTGCTGCTTGAATTGTTTATGTATTGAGTCTCCTCTGTCCTCATGTCCAGACCTCAGTGCTACTTCTGATCCACCTGAGAGTGGCAGAGGTGGTGGTATGGGTTCTTTACCCCACACAGGATATGACCTTGAAAATTATCAAGGCCAAAGTCAATCGAAGGTCAAGTTTAAGGTGATGTTCAAGGCCAAACTCAAGATTGAAGCCAAAATTTCAAGCAGCAATACAAGTTGTGAGGATGATAGTCAAGGACACTATATGATGTGAAAAAGATCAAGGTCAGGGTCAATTTGCTAGTCAGTGACAGAAATAAATGTTTGATTATGGTCAATGCCAGGATTTGATCTGAAGTAGGGTCAATGTAAAAGTTCAGTTCAAGGTCCCATAATCACTCAGTAATAAAAATAGTCAGGATACAGGATATGGATCTGATAAGAGTCAAGGTCAAGGTCAGGTCCAGATCAAGTTCAGGGGAAAGGACGAGGTCAAAGTTAAATCAAGGACAATTTATTAGTCAGTAATAAAGAAGATCAAAACAATTGTAAGGGACAAGATATAGGTGAAAAAGGGAACACAGATGAAAAAGGTCAAGGTCCAGTTCACAATCATGTCCCAGGGTCAGGCCAAGGTCAAGTTATTAGAGGGAAAGTCAGGAAGATGGTCAGAGACAGGTTATGTTAGAGGGTCTATATCAAGTTCAAGATTATGTCAAGTTCAAAGTCAAGTCAACAAGACCAAGGTCAAATTCTCTGTCACTATTAGAAATGGTGAGGATGACATTTCTGCAGAGACTTAAGTTCTGAAAAGGGTGAAGATCAAAATTAGGCTATGGTCAAGTTCAGTGTCATAAAAGCTAAAATCAAGGTCATAATAACTGTCAGTGATAGAATGGATCAAGGCAATAGATAAGGACAGGATTTGTTTAAAAAAAAGTTCAAGCTAAAGTTAAAGGTCAAGGTTATTATTAAGATTAAAGTCAAAGTCAAATTATTACTCATACAGAGTGCTAAGATGATAGTTCGGGATAGATTACAAAACTGAAACTGATAACGGTCAAGAACAATGCCAGTTCAAATTCACATTCAAGGTCAGATTCAGGTTCAAGTGTTTGTGTTTTTGTTTGTTTTTTTAGTTAGGGGTAGAAATGAACATTGAGGATAATGAAGGACAGGATTTGATCTGAATCAGAGTCAATATAAAGATCAAAGTTAAGGTCAAATTAAAATAATTATTCAGTGATAAAGAGAGTTGTGATAATAAGGACAGGACATGGGCCTTGGTCATACAAAATGGGTCAAGGTCAAGGTAAGGTGAAGGTCAAAATCAAAACCTGGGTCAGATAGTGTTACAGATATCAGGAAGACAGTCTGACATAGGGTACTGGTCTGAAAAGGTCAAGATCAAGGAAAGGATAATGTAAAAGTCAAGAGGAATCAAATTATCAGTCAATGAGAAGAATGTCAGGAAGATAGGCAGGAACATATTATGGGTGATGTCTTAGTCTGCTGAAGCTTCTGTAATAAAATATCACAGACAAGGTGGCTTATAAACAATATAAATTTATTTCTCACAGTCTGGAGACTGAAAGTCCAAGATCATGGTTCCATGGTTGGGTTCTGGTAAAAACCCTCTTCCCAATTGCAGACTTCATGGTGGAAGGTGTAAGGGAGCTCTCTTAGGCCTCTTTTCTAAGGGTCTTAATCTAATTCATGGGAGCTCTGCCCCCATAGCCTAATCACATCCCAAAGGCCCCACATTCTAACACCATCACAGTGGGTATTAGGATTTCAATGTGTAATAGAGGAGAACAAATCTGACTCTATATTAGATCTGTTCCTTTGGCTTTGACTGCTGTGCCCTGTTTCCTAGGCTTAGTCTTGCTAGCTCTGCACTCAAGGAAAGATAACAAGTTGCAGAATAGAGAATAACATTTATTGGAGGTTTTGCAGGAGCACCATGAGCTGGCCCATGTGGACGGCTGCAGGAACAAAGAATTCCTACACCAAGAAGTTTGCAACAACCAACCACACCCCCTCCCCTGTTTTTTTGTATAAAAAGGAGCCTGTACTCTGACTGGAGGAGGATGGTTCTCCAAGACATTAGTCTGCCATCCTCTCGGTCTGCCGGCTATCTGAATAAAGTCGCTATTCCCTGCCCCAGCATCTTGTCTCCTGATTTACCGGCCTGTCGTGCGGCGAGCAGAACGAGTTTGGACTTGGTAACAGAAATAGTGAATAAGTAGCCCTGGACTTTGCAGTACTTCAGAACCACCTACAAATTATAGAAGGAGAAAAAATAAGCAGGAAAATAAGAAAAAAAGAATACGGAAGAACAGAAAAGAACTAGCAGGAAGGTAGGTATAAGCCCATATTATTGACAATTCAATTAATTATAAATGGTGCAATTATTCCAACAGTCAGAGACAAAAAAATTAGAAGATCCAACTGTATGCTACCTATAAGTACCCCAGTTTTAAATTAAAAAAATACTAAAAGTGAAAGACTGAAAAAACATATATCATAAAAACCTTAATCATAGAAATGTATGGTGGCAACATTATATATTATATTATATATATTATACATTATATATAAGATAGAAATATTATATATAAGATATAAATATTACAAGGATAAAGAGCATCATTTCATAATGATAGAGGAGTCAACCTGTCAACAGGCTATGAAAACACTAAATGTGTATGAAGTTGAACAGTTGAGCTATAAAGTATCTGAAGAAAAATATATAGAACTTAATGTATCACATTTTCTTCACATCCATTGATCAATCTTGTAAATATCCATTTATCACATCTACCATATATATGACATATATATACGTACATATGTATCTCCAATATCACATATATAGCACATCCCAAACCACTCAACAGCCACTCAGGGAACATTAACAGAGATAGAACTTAGAAATAAAATGTGTCTCAATAAATTTAATATGATTTATATCATAGTATGCTCTCTATCAGAGCAAAATTAATTTAGAAATCAATAGCAGAAAAACCCCCAATAATTTTCGAATATTTGAAATGTAAACAACACACTTTATAATTCATGAGAAGAAAAATTTTGAAGTAAATTACAAATAATTGGAATTAGATGAAAATGACAATTCAACATATAAAATTTGCAGTGATAATGTTCAATAAGGTTCTATTAAATCATTGCTTAGTAGGAGTTACAATTTGTAATGCTTTTATTAGAAAAAATAAAGCTGTAAACTCAAGAAAGACTTGTACATGGATCTCTAGACGCGTGCATCTTTTGACCACCTTCACATATTTGCCATCTCCGTATCACTATATCATGAGATACTCTTATAGGCCTGGAGTGACAACTAAATCTTAGGGAACACAGATCATTTTAAAGTGGTGTATTTTTACATAGAAAAGCTCTTGATTAAAAAAAAATTCCTGAAGAAATGTATTTTTTTCCCATAGTCAAAAAAAAATTATCAATATGTCACAGTTCTCACAGCTTATTTCATGAACTTTTAACATTACTATCACATTTGTTAGTGACATATCCCCTTCCCATTGGCCACGTGGTAGCAGACACAGCTTCTGGGTGTCATTTGGCGGGGGCCAAACGAGGTCATACTTGTTCCCTCTGGGTCACTGAGCTTCTCTGTCTCTGCCTTGGTTTTAAGAACTATAAAACGAAAAGAAATCATCCTTGTGTGATGTGTTCCTGAGCGCTTTTGTAAGGACAAATTGAGATCATGGATGTGAAGGCATATTGCATTTTAAAAACATTATATGAGTAAAAGATCATCTCCCAACCTCAAATAGAAAAATAAGTAAGGAAAAACATGAATACATTAAGAGAACTTGGAAAAGTTCCAGCACGCTTTATTGGTGGCAAACTTAGCCCTCATTCTCACACAAACAAAAATGGTGGGGGAGGGGCGAGTTGTAAAATGGCTGTGAAAAGAGAAGGTAGAAAGATTGTTTTGTAATATCTGAAGCATGCAGGCTGCATTTTCAAGCCCGATTTGTAAAAGGATGGGCAGTGCTGGTGACACCTGGAGGGCTTAACCCTCCTTTAGATAGAGGTGAGAGAGATGCGAAGTAGCCCAGCACCAGCACCTGGTGAGAGAGATTGTCACTTTTCAAATAAGAGAAAGGGGGAAATCAGCCAGCACTGTAGTCACCTGTCTCCTAGTCTCTTCCTTCTTCCACATGCTCTCCCAAATCCTTCACAAACTGTGCTTAATTGATTGTATAGCTTTTTAGTTATAAAATTCAGCCCCTCCGAGAACCCTTCCCATAGATAGGAATTGGGCGAGGAGGGATGTACTGAGGGGAAGCAGAACTAAGTCAATACTCCAGTGACCGCACACGGAGGCATGTCGCTGTACAAGATAGTACAGGAGCCGCTTTATTTGTTAATCAATGGACATCCAACTGCCGGCCTGAGATGTAGGTCAGGCTCATTGGAAATACCAGCCACCGATCACATGCCATCTTCATTATATTTCCAGACCGGGTGTGCCTCTGATTCCTGCACACTGGGGTGCATCTGAGCTGCAGGAGGGAGAGGAAGCACCTGTGCCTTAGTGGCGCAGGTGAAGTCCCAGCTACCTTCCTGAGGCTTTCTCGGGTGCTTTCCCATCTCTTCAGCAGTCCCTCCTCACCACCATCTCCCCTGCCGTCTTGGCCCCCAGCCTCTGTTTAACCCATGCCTTTCCCGCTCTCTCCGGGCTGAAGACACAGAGGGCTCCACACAACCAGGCCTGCCTAACAGCCTGGAGGCCTTGAGCTGCAAGAAGAAAACACTCGCACCTTCCGCGCTCCCCTCCGCGCTGCAGCTGCCTCTTGCCACTCAGGCGGTTCGACGTGGGAGTGGCCCAATTAGGGCCCGCGGTCTCCTCGGGGGCCCCGCCTCTCCCGGCAACTTCGCCAATGAGCGGCGGGCGGAGGCGGGACGCGCTCCGCTCTTACGTCTGCAGTTCTGGCGACGGGTGTGAGCCGACGTGGGCGCGAATGAGGGACTGCGGCTGGGCCGGCGGGTGGCGCGGGGCTCTGAGCCCGACAGCGGGGACAGGCGCGCGGCGCGGGGTCGGGGAGGGCGTCAGACCCTGGCCGCGGTGGAGGGCGGCCTAGCGGGGCTGCCCGGCGACCTGCGTCCGAGCGCGCGGAACGCTGCGCCTCGCTGGGGACAGTCCGGAGTCCGCGCTGTGGAAGAGGAGGAATACTTGCCGGAGCTGATGGCGGAGAAAGAGCCTGGATCCCTGGTTTGAGCACCGTCGCGCCTTTTGGCCGAAGGTGGGACTGGCCCCCTGCGCTGGGCGCAGAGCGCTGGCCCCCTCTTACCGCGGCGGGGTTCGGGGAGCGAAGGTGGGGAAGCCGCCTGTCTCCCTCGCGGGAACTGTCCCTGAAGGTGCTCCAGAGCTGCGGGCAGATGCTACCTCCCCTCCCTCCACGTCTGAAGCTGGGGAGACGAAAGCTGGGAGGTGTAAGGGCAGGGGAGGTGTGCCATTAGGGTCCCTGACGGAGGAACGAGTAACAGGGCTATTTTCACTCCGCAGAGGGAAGGGAGATCAGTTTGGAGTGATCAATGTAGTGTTTTAAGAGCTTCTTAGCTACGAATCAGCATTTCTTTTCCTTTAACTTATTTTTGTCTTACCTTTTTTCCTTCCTTCCTAGTGATTTTGATATCCTTTCGTCTAATTACAGTGTTTCCTATGGATGGTCTTGGGATAAACCTAGATTAAATAATGCAAGTTCAACCGTGTTTGTGAATGTGGAAGAGGCCGAAGTGCATATCAGTTTACTTGAAGTGTGGTGATTGGGGGCCCTGGGAGGTCTGGTCCCTGGCGTCGCTCCACAGTTGATCAGCTGTTTTACCAAGTGTGCATTTTCTTTCGTGTACTTGTATTGTTAAAAGAGATTTAGTTCTCAGAGGAACATGAATGTCTTGTCTTTTGCTGTCTTTTGAAAAGGTGGTTTAAACACACACACACACACACACACACACACACACACACACACACACACACACTTCTATATGACATAAGTATTAACCAAATTACTCCATTATCTTGAAATAGTGCTGTCTAACTGCTCAAAGGTGCTCACGGTATCTGTAGCAATGTACATACACCTTTTTAAAACAATTCCAGATTTTTTTTGATTAATGCTTCATCAGTAATGAATTGCTTCATCATCAAATTGGCTACAGTGCAGTTTTGTAGGTTAGGTTGTTGTTAACTTACCTATAGGAAAACTAACAACTTTCTCTTCCTCAGCCCATCAGCATTAAAATAAATGCTTTTTTGAGATTTAGTTGACATTGGAAGGAAAAATCCTAATCCTCCATGTATGATTCAGATAGGCATTAGGCTTATTGAAATGCTTTACTGATGGATTATTATTTACAACAATAAAGTGTCAGGGTTTTTTCTATTCTGTACACCAGGCAACGAAGAAAAGCTTTATCATCAAACTATTGAACACGTGAAACAATGAAACTTTCTCAAGGAACAAGTTGTTTTTGTAGAGGATATGGAAAGGAAAATACAATCATGCTTACTACTTTCTTGGTTACTGAATGAAAAAAATAGAAATTAAACGAAAATGAAAGCCAATTAAAAAATTAAACTCACCTTATCTGTTAAAAATAATTACATGAAATACTAAGAATATTGAAAATTAATGGATTCATCAATGATTAAGAATGTTCAAAGAGATTAAAAATGCAGTTAAGTCTTTTTAAATCGTTTACTTCAATGTATTTTCCAGAAGTGTCTTAATCTAACTGATCATATCTTTAAAATGGAAAAAAAGAAGTTACAAATTGATCATTTTCTCAGATGGGCTAATTAGACTTCTTTCTCGGGACAGCAGGCTCGATGATTAATTCATCAGTCACTTAATGAGAGTTAGTGGGCTTACTATTGAAAACTGCCAAACTAAGTGCATGTGAGGAAGTCTAAATCGCATGTACAGGTATTTCTGCAGCTGATAAAACTGTCAGAGAAGGCTGTGCACCTGCTTCCTTAACATTTTATTTTTCTCAGGAACTTGAGTTTTTGCTCCTTAGGAACATGTTCCCAGGGACCTTGTAATTTGGTTTTTTCCCAGCAGGGGGAAGCATATTCTGCTTTCGTGAAGAATTAGGAAGAAAAAGCTCTTAAGTAGAAAACCATCTAAGTAAGAAACAAAGAGAGGGTCCAAATTTCAGAGAAATCATAGGAAAAGAGAATGGAAGTGATGATAATAACCTTGATTATATAAAGAGAGAGGCAGAGAGATCTTTAAGGTTTAAATTAATCCTCTCATTGTACCTGAGACTCTATGCGTGCTTATTTAAGAGTAGAAGCTGAGCGTCCTTTTGAATCTCTGATAAATCGTTACATACATTTTACATTATAGATCTTTTGTTATCTTTTGAAAAGCCGCTTGCCAAGATGTGTAGGTTTTGTTTTGGATCTCTGTAGGAGAGGGCTGTTGAGATGATTTTATTTGCACACCTGGAAATGCACTGATGGAAGGCAGTGGCTGTAAATAAACCTGCCGTAGATACTCATTTGAAAAGAAGGTGCGCACTGAAGTGCATTTCAGTCGGCACTGTGCAGACGCTCTCAAGTCAGAGTGAATAATAAAATGATCGGAAGATTCCGGGCTTCAGAATGATTTTCTGGAAGCTAATATATGTAAGGGCAATGATGTAAACCAATGAGCTTTCACAGTGATTTATTTTGCTTTTTTGATTGATGGTTGATGCAAATCAGAGCTCAATTGTGACTACTTCACTTAGAACTGAAGGCCACTGGTGGAGTTAAAAGTGCTAATTTGTTGATTATTTTGTTATTTTTGTTGTAGTTTGTTTATTTCACTTGTTTCTGCTGTGTGTTTTCAGTAGGAATGATTCTGAGACAGCTAATGAAAGAGCCTGAAGATTGTATTTTGTTGCTACTTTGAAAAGACTGATGTGGCTTGAAGATTATTTACGTTTGAGTTGTTAAAATGATTTCCTTCTGTGATTATAATATTGTTTAATTATCCATTTGTATGGAAGGTGCTTTTGTGGATAAAACAGCAAATTCAGCATGAGCTTTAAAGTTCCACTCAGCCTCTGAATTTGCTTGCCAGATGAAATGAGATGAGGTTACTTATATCTATGCTACTTCTGGGAAACGCACCAAACTGTGAATCCAGATACCTGGATTTTAATTTAACTTAATTTACTCCTACTACTTATGTTATTATAATTAATGGACAGAATTTATTACATGATTTTTAAAACGTACACACAACGCTTAATATAACAGTTCCAAAGCCTTGCGTATCTTCTGTTCCAGACTATTTCAATTCTCTATTATTTCATTCTGTCAAGAAAAATGCTAATGTATACTTATGTTAATAATTAATGGATAAATTAATTTAAAAATTATCGAGAAAAATACCCTGTCTGCAAGGAATTCATAAATTAGTTCATGTGAAAAATAGTTATTTAACATTATCTGAGAAGTAATGTAGCATGATAGTTAACAGCTCTAATTCTGGACTCAGGCAGCCTGGGCTCAGCACTGCTGTGTTACACCACGGTGGGCGTGATCAGCTCCCCTTCCCAAACCAGTTCAGATGTCAAGGACTGATGGTGCCAAAGTCACACACAGCCAAAAATGTGTAGTGTTTTTATAATTCACGTTCTGAGGTTTTCTCAGGAGAGGTGGGCAGCATCTGAACTTGTCTTAAAACATCTTGAGCTAAAGGAGCTACTGGTTTTGGTTTTTACTGCGGCCAGGCTACAGGGCTAGGGTGAGAATTCCAACGTGTGGGCAAAGGTTTATGCTTACACCGCCCGCTGGTGTCAAGAGACCTATCCAGATGTGGAGCAGGAGAGGGTGAGAGAGGGCTGGGGTCCGAACGCTGCCAGTGGTCAAGCACGGAGATGGAGTCCGACTCTTAATTACAGCAGTCTAACCCCGTTACTTCCTAACTGCGAGAGCCTGGGTGAATTACTTCTCTCACTATATAATCAGCATAACAGCAAACTCTTCCTCATAGATTTGCTTCATTTGCTTTATAAATGTGGATAATACAATTCCTTATCACATAGTTAAATGTGTGTTTTATGAGCATTAAATTTAAATGGGCATATGAGCATAATGGCATATATATATGTTTCCTTAGAAGCTTTTCTGGCACACAGAATGATCTCGGAACTGATTTTCTTCTTAGGCAGCCATTATGTGCTAGACCCTTTGTGCTAAGCAGAGGATGTGGCATTTAACTACCATCAAGAGCTCACACTGTCACTGGGGAGAGCTAAAAATAACCAGGATTAGTGCTATAAATGAGAGAAAGGAATAGTTTAGGTTTAGAGAAGGGGAAGCTTAATCCTAGCTATGGAGCAGTTAAAATTTGAGGTCCACTTTGGAGGCTGAGTAGCGGTCCCACAGGGAGAGGGGTAGTAAAGCTCTTGCTCACAGAGAGGGCGTGTCCTAAGCAAAACGCTGCGCTGTGGGGCGTGTGAGGTCCGCAGTGGGACGGCAATCAGAGTGCAGGCTTCGTGGGGAGGACTGGACGCCCACAGGGCAACCAGCGCGCTGTGAAAGAATTCTAGTGAATTTCCAAATTGTGCTTTGTAAATTATAAAACCCATGTAAGATTTCAAAAACAGAAGTGAATGGCGATGGGAACAGCTGAAGAATCATTCATACATCCTGTTAGAGGTTCTGTTTCTCTAGTTGAATCCTGACCAATGCAGCCCCCTCACCAGCCTTTGCTGTATTTTGGAAACAGGGGAAATTAGAAGAAATGATACATTATATTACTCTGAGGTCTGAGCTGAAGTGGCGTAAGGTCCCAAGTAGAGAAATGAATGTGCTCTAGCAATGTTCTGAAAGAGTGACTTCAGATTGGTGGACAGAGCAAAGAAAGGTTCTTGAAACAAGTCGTAAGTAAACTGTTGTTTCGTTAAGTGAGTTTTCACTCAGCTTAATAAGGACTGTGTGATTATTATAATTTTATCAATTCAATATTGTGTAATTATTCAAATAATGTAAAATGATACCTTTCTTTTCAATGTGCATCCCTTTGTACAGTATCATTCTACTACTAACATACAAATTGTGAGATCACCTTTGAATATTTAGTTTCAAAGTCTGAGAAAATCATGCAGTTTTGGTTCTATAAACACATCACTTATGCTGGAAAAGTCGTCACTATTCTTAGAAAAAAAAAATCAACGGGATCCCTTGCTGCCATTGTGGTAAGGGTAGAAGGTGGCAATTTAGCAACTTCCTGTCTGTGACTGTTACCCGTATGTGCCCTGGTTATGTGTTGGCCCAGGCCACCTGGACAGACGTGTGACTGACTGGGATTTATCCACCATGAGCTGTTCAGGGTGCCACCGATGGCTCTGCCTTCAGTACTCTCCCCTGATGTCCATTTTATACATTTTGTAGATTAATAAGCTTATAGCGCAGATTTACCATTGTGATTTTTTTGGTTCATCTAAATAATTTTTTTTTTTAAAGTAGCCACCCGTATGTCTACTGATTCTCAGATCTACTGAGGTTCTAAAAAAGCAAATGCTCCCCAGAATGGCGGGAGAAAAGGAGGCTCCTTGGAGGAGGGGTACTGCTTTTTTATCACTCAAAAGGTTTGAGTTTTAAAGAATTTCTGATCTGGAATCCAAAAATCTGAATTTGACGCCTTGCCATTTCAATGTCAATATATTAGTTGTCTGGGCATTTAGTAGTATTTTAGGAGTATTTCAATCTTAATTTCCTTATTTACAAAGTCTGGATAAGAGTTATTTTATCTATCAATTAGGGCTATATTGATTATAGTCCTATAAGATAAAATACATGATAATAATTGTTCTTAAAGTGCTATGAAAATACATAGTCATATTGCACAGTGAGGGATTTTTATTCCAATAGTAATAATTATTAGGATTATCATAATTAAAATTAACTGTGTCCAATATGCCATGCAATCTTTTATGTGCTTTACAAACTTCTACTCTCACTATAACCCTATGAAGCTTTTAAAGTACAGTTACTACCGTAATTTCACAAATGAAGGAAATTAGATTTTCCAAGTTCATGTACCTGACAAGTGGTACTTGTCTAGTAATTTAAAGGATGGATGATTGTTGTTTTTCACCCAAAATATAGTTCCTCAGTAAGGTAATATATATTTCTTAATTGCTTATTATGTCACCAAGAAGTATCCAAAATAGTATTGCGTTTTTGCTCCCTGTCTTTGCTAAGTAAATTTGGAGGCAGAATAAACTGGAAAACATGCTGTTGGCTGCTTACAATTCTTGCATTTATCTATAATAGATGATCAGGAATTTTCAAAAAAGCTAGAAATATTCATAGTTCTCAATACATGGAGCAATTGTTACCTTGATATAAATAATGTTAAACTCAGAACTTTTCTTACTCATTTCTATAAGCTAGAGCTCACAGGGTTTGTATAAAAAAAAAGTCACTTCTGCAAATGTCAAAAACATTACAATTCAACTAGTGCTGTAAATCCCACAACACTATCTCCATTTTTATTCAATCTAAAGTAAAAGAAATTGGGCACACTTTAAAAAGATCCAATCTGGTAGGAAGGGCTTTAAAGAATACATTTTAATTACGTGTTTTAAAACTAAATGATGTGAGAAAGTACACAAACCTCATTTATCAATTTTACACTATGAGTAACAATAGGCTTGATAATGATGTAAATTAAACATTACTGGAGAAAATTTTGTCTATTGAGGCTCAAAAATAGAAGACCAAAGATACAGTGGCATAGTTGAATGACTCAAAATCTAATATATTTTGTTAGTTAACATTCAGAAATACATGATTACTAAACTACCATGTAATAATATCATCTATGGTAGTGATGCAAAGGAACTCTGGCATTTGACCTAAGAAATGATGGAATATTTTTTAAGTCTAGGAATTAGTGATTATTGCCAGTATAAATCTAAATCCTTAAAGTACATAGTGCATTTGAGAATCTGAGAACAGATTCACATTTCTGTTCTAAAAGTTTCTAATCTTATCTCCAGCCCCTAGAAGTACGTTTTAGAATAAGGATGGCAAAACATACAACCCAGATGACTAGGAAATGCTTTGTCAGGAAATATGCAGAGAGACAGCTGAAATCTACAAGTTTAGTCTGCAGATGAGCTTCTGGACCATGAAACACACCTGTTGGAGGAGGCTGCTTGTCAATACTTCCAACATAATCACAGATAGATTAATGCATTGTCACATTCAGGTAGTCAGTGTTGTATGGGAATATTATTTTCTCTAAACGGAGCCATTTCTTTTCTATTCCATCTCTCATACATGTAACAGCAAAGTTATGTATTTTGAAAAGGTTGTTTCCAGAAGACAGATGAGCTCTTTTAAGCTTTTGATGGCCTGTATAAATGCTTGCCTTGAAGCTGTAGGGATATAGCACAACTCGTGTCTTCCTCAACATATTTCAAAAGTAGAATTCTGAAGCAGCAAAGAAGGGCCTTAGAAGGGCTCAAGTGTATGAAATAACTGCAGGAAATTCACTTCATTTTTTAAACTTCATTAAATGCTCTGTGATAATGACTGAGTCACCTCCAGAAGAAATCTAGAGGAGTGCCATCAGACTCTGCCTTTGGTCATAATCTAGTGAAAATCAGTATCCAAACCAAATTCTTAAAAACACAGATTTCCTAGTTATCACATTGGTGGAATTATGTAAGTAGTGTCTATAAAACACAATTTTCAAAATTTAAAAACATGACCCTCATACAAATACAGAATAAACGTGTCAAAGATACTTGTTGAAAACATTAATCAATTAAGGAACTAGTAAGATGGTCATGCTAGTTCAAGAAATAATTTGAGAAATGAATATTTATATAATCACCCAGTCAAAAGAATGCTAAATTAAACACACTAATAGATACAAAACTGGTTAAAGTCCTACAGAACATTAAAAATACACCATTGAAGTTATCTTTTCAACCAGTAAGAAATCCACTAGCTAACATGTAACTCCATAATGTCTGGGTGCTAATCACCTAATAAATAGCAAAGATAAACACAAGCACACTTTCCTACATAATTAATAATAGTTCAGGAAGCCTGTTAAATAATACTTCATTATGACAGAGGAAGGAAATTAAGATATCTTCTCGCTTTATTTACAAATATTAGATACACACACGTGTGCACACACACATGAACACATCTCTCCCCTAACAACCCACAAAGTGGTTACTATGTGTAATTACAGTAAATAAACAAGTTTCATAGACACACATAAAGCATTCCTTCAGGGAAATCCAAGTAAATTTGCATGACATTTTAAGAAGGCATGAAAGTCACTGTAGTTTATACTAAACATACTAAATATAAAAGTGACCTTATTTATACTCACTGTATAGCTAACTGCAGTAAACACTGAATAAAGTTTAAAGTGAACATAGAAAAACATTTTGCGGAGTATTCATTTTAAAGCATGTACACAAGACGAATGTTTCATTAAAATATTAGCATTATATGTGTTTCTGTTTCTACATTGATGATACAGTTTAGGATCAAAACTTTGCTGTCACAACACTCTGGACAGCAACTGCATGTCATGGTCGTGCTTGGTGACCAGGCGGAGTAACATAAAAAAATTCCCATAAAGTCAATTTGACACCCCCTAAGTCTTAGTGTAACAGATAACTTTAGAATAATTTCCTAACTATATATTACATGTACACAACCAAAATGCTTACTAGTAATTACTGCAAGATAATTCCCAACACAATTAGTTATGCTTAATTGATATTATAATGAAAGAGATACAATCAATCAGTATTTTTGTTAAGTCCCTTAATTTAACAGGCTGAATATTTTTCAGTTTCAGTTGACTGATCAAGTTTGAAATATTTTCAATTTTCTCTAAAAATTTAAATGAACATCACAAAATAAGTTTTTTTAAGTTTGGACAACTTTAAAAATCCATCACATTTGTATACACAGATTGAAGCACAGTATAAAAGGGGAAGTTAGATCATTTCCTGCAAAATAATTCCCTTTTATTTGATCTGTGATAATCACAATCCATCAATAAATACTAATAGTTATCAATTTATCCCTTACAAGACTTAATACTCATAAATCTATAGGACTGTCAAATAAATAATGTCGAATTCCCTTTTCCAAGTACTTCATGAATCATGGATGCTATTTCACCTCTTCAGTATATTAAATCAATTGAGTTTTGGGAAAATTGTGTAAAAACTAAAATTGATATTTCCTAACATTTATTTCGTCACCATCATGAAACTGTATGTAGCTTATTTTATTTTGCATTATTCAATAGATAAGTTTGGTTCAGTAAATACAATTAAAAGGATAATTTTGCTCATGTAAATTATCTCTCATATATAAGAACTCAGAAATGCTTACAGTCACTTTTATATAGAAGGCCAAAAGTCCATTTTACTACCATTTTCCTTTTTACAATAATATATTGTTAAAGTAAAAAATAAAGTTACCATTCTACTTAATTGGTCCTATATGGCAATAAAATGAAATAAATGCTTGAAAATACACAAATCAAAAAATGCTTCCATGGAATTATACGTAACAAGCAAGAAAATTATTAAATGGTTATAAATATTTGACAAATTTTGTGTGCTCAGTAGCATTCTATAAGTAGTTAACAATAAGATCATTTTATAGTTAGTAGGTAATGATCCACTCTTTCTATAGGTTTATGCTTTATTTAAAATGAATGCTATTTGTTGACTTTTTAATATTAGGCGACAAGAGAACCAAATGAGCTATATATTGTGTTGCCTACTTTTTCTTTTTTGCCAAAATACTTTCCTTCATCTACATTTTCAAGGTATTTTTCAATGATTAACTGATTTTTTTGTCATGCTCTATTTGTGAATTTTTTTCTTCAAATGGTTTAATAAAATGGTTTAATTAACACATGTAAGAGACCAGTTTTGTCCTTTCAAAACTGGGCTAAACTCATTATTCCATTTTCTATAGTACTTCCTGAATATATATAATCTCAAAGCAGGATGTCATACATAGATGGTACACTTTTTATGAACATTGTATTATTATAATCTCTTCCTCTTGTCTTATTACATTTCTTGTTATGCTGCAGTAGGAGCCAATATATAAGTAGGCTCATAAAAATTAGGCATTATGACCCAGAAGGACATCTTTGAAAATGAATTCTCAAACACAATTGGCTTTTAGCTTCATATAAATCTTGGTGGTTAAGTTACCTTTACTCCTAAAATCCAATGATACATGAATAAAAAATAATGTTTTCATACAGGGTAGGCTTAATTTTATATTTAAGCACAGTTTGCTATTTCACAATAATACTAGAACCAGAATACTGTGTTTTAAAACTTTATGGAACTAATTTATAGTGTAGGGCAGGCACAAACTTGATCTCATGGCAGCAAAGTTTTGTTTCCATTTCAGCAATACTGCCTAACACAGTATCAGGCCAGCAAATCTTAAATATAAGTTAAGCTAACATGATCCATTACCTTATAAAGCTATAGAGCACCCTGAGGAGTCATGCTGCATATGCCAAGTGATTTTTCAAACTTTAATCATCTTAAATGTCAGATAAAGGTGCTTTGCTGTCATTCTTTAAAACTGGGGCAGAAATCCCAAGCATGCCTGCAAGTTACAAAGAAAGCCTCGTCTTAATACTAGTATTAAATAGACAACACCCTTTCCAATCACCATTCATTTTGCCGCTCACAGTAAACAAAAACATGATAATGCTATAAGGCAAATTCAAAATAAAGTTATTTTTTAAAGGTAAAAATATAGACATCTCCCTAGCAAGACACAAACTTCTTATAACCATCAGGTCAATTTGAATTTCTGTTTTGGTCATTACCGGTGACACTGACAAAAGTTTGGCAGCTTTACAAACATCTTATTATGAGCATAGACCCAAATGTCCTCCACAAAAATATGAGCAAATGGAATCAAGTGATAAATAAAAAGACTAATACATCACAACAAAATAGAATTTCTTCCCATAATTCAAGGCTGGTTCAAGATATGTATATTAATCAGTGTAATTCATCATATTAACAGACCTAACAAGAAAAAAGCTCAAGATCCTATCAGTAAGTGCAAAGAAAGCACTTGAGAAAAAACAACAGCAACATCTGTTTATGGTAAACTCTCTGAATTTGGAATAAAAGGGAATCCCTCCACTTGACAAGGGTATCTGTGACAACCTGCTATCAGCATCATACTCAATAGTGGAGGCCTGTGTGCTTTGTCCCTAAGGTCAGCAGGAACAAGGCAAGAACACACTGTCTCCTGAGTCGTATTCAACATTGTAGTACATGTGCTAACCAATGACAGGGAATAAATGAGAAGCATACAGAATATAAAAGTAGAAATAAAATGTTTTCTATTCACGGATGAAATGACTTTCTCTGTGGAAAATCTGAAAAACTTTTTTTCTAGAATACATAAATGAGTTTATCTAGTCTTAAAATACAAAGTCACCGTCGAACTAGGGATTTTATTTCTACCTGCCAGCAATGAACAATCATAATTTAAAAATAAATATTTACTATAGCACTAGATAAAGTTGAAATATTAGGTAAAAATCTAACATTCAGAATCTATGTTAAAAACTATAAAACATGAAAGGAAATAATTAAACAAGAAATTAGTGAAAGATGTTTTTGGACTGAAAGACTCAATTTTGTTACGAAATAAATTATCCCCAATTTGATCTGTAGATTAAGTGCAATCCTAACTAAAATTACAGCAGGATTTTTATAGGTATCTGTTAGCTGACTCTAAAATTTACATGAAAAAACAATAAAAAATGAATAGACAAAAATTATTTTGAAACTGCAGAACAAATTTGGAAGAGGCACACATCTCAATTTAAATATTTACTTAAAAGCGGCAGTAATCAAGACAGCACGGTATTGGTGAAAGCAGAGATCCACAGATTGATGGAACACAATAAATAGATTAGAAATAGACTCCCCAAAGTTCAGGCAATTGATTATAAAGTAATCCATTTGACGCCTCCCTCTGCCGCCCTCTTTTCCTTTTCTTTTTCTCTCCCTCTTACCATACATAGACACACAAACACACGCACATTTCATTTATGCCCCACAAGTTCCATCTCCACCAGAATCCCAGTTCTGCATTTACCATCTGCAGGTTTACCTTGTGGTCCGCCAGCTGCAGGATATTGTTAATTATATACCGGGCCATCACTGGGCGCTCCAGGGGGAGGCTCAGGCAGTGACCGACAGGTTCGCGGTGAGCCGCGTGGGCAGCAGCATCTCGGGCAGAAGAGGCAGGAGTTCCGGGCCTCCACGCACCTCTTCAGGGCTTGGTAGGAGCTGAACATCTCCATGCTGGGCGCTGCATCAGGGTTTTAGGCTGGCCTGAAGCTCAGCTGAGGGTCACTGAGCTAGGGGAAGCACTCGGGCATGACGCCCAGGAGAAGGCCCAGGGGAGGCCGTGGTCAGCCACAAGCCCTCGATCCGGTGGGACCTGGCGAGGTGCATGGAGTCCAGGGGCTCCTGCAGGAACACACGAGTGGATGGAGAAGTGCTCGGCGGCAGTGGAGGGCTTCCTCTGGGCCGGGCTTTTTCCAGACCGGCTTCTTCTGGGCCCGGACCGAGTACGGTGGCGCAGGCTGACGGGTGTGGGTCCGCAGCAGGTTTCCACACCCCCGCCGCCTCCCGCTTCTTGTGCATATACCCCTGACATCCGTACCTGCCCTCCGGGCAGATTTTCTTCACCCATTTGGAGAAAGAATTAATTTATTATGGTTATCATCACAATCATTATTTTTAAAATTGTGTCTTCTAATTAAAGTTTGTGTGTGTGTGTGTATGTGTGTTTTAATGCGTAAGTTAACTCCCAAGTTGACTGGATAAATATTAGACAAGCAGATACACATTTAAAAGAATCCATTCTGAAAACACTAAATTATTCGGTAAACCTTCTGCAGATAACTTAAATAATTGTTTCTCAGAAATATTAACTACATTTTACATATAGAATACTAAATGCAAATTTTACTGTCAGAATTTTTCAAATATAGAATTAGTAATTTTTTTAAACCATTACTGGAGAATTTATAAGCATAGATGTTGAAAGAAAACCCAAGCCAGCATATAAAAAAGCAATAAAATAATTGGCTGATTCAAAAATCATAATTACTTAATTCAGTTATCATATATAAAATCATCTAAATGATTATATAACTTACGTGCCAGCAATTTTGCTTACATATCAACTGTGTAATATGTTCTAGTTAAGCAGAATATTAAAATTTACAGATATAAGTATCACTTTTTCAGCAGTAACACTTTACTGAAGTGTAATTTATATAAAAGCAAAACACCTATTTAAAGTGTATATTTTGACGAGTTTCAGCAAATGTATACAGTCATGTAAGAACCACTATGATCAAAATAAAGAATAATTCCTTCAGATCAGAGACAATATGTTACTACCTTTATTCTAATTATTAAAAGTAGTCTCCATTGTAGATTTGACAGTGTGAGCAGAAGATTTCTCTACCTTTCCACTTAGATTTCATTTCTGTGGTATTGTAGAACACTAATGAGTCTGTGATAAAGTGATTTGAATACTTCCTTTGACATTATTTATGTACTAGATGGCTCTAGACAGTTCCTTGAAACCCTCAATTTTCCTGTTCGATATGATACCTTCTGTCCTATCCATGAAGATCTGTACTTGATCTAAAAAAGTTTTCATGAAAGTCAAATGAGATAATGCAGTTAAAATATTATAAATTAGGAAACAGTATACAGATACATATTGTTTAGCATAATTATTCATTCAGCGAGAGGTTCACAGTTCACTCCTGATACAATTTTCTGTCAATCAGGTTTTGCCCCCTGCTTTTCTGTTCACTTCCTGCAAATACAGGATAGAGAGAAAGCATGTTAGTTCCAAATGAACACGAAACAATGTGCCCCAGGAGAACATTACTAAAATCACAGAAGTAGTGGGTGCACCCCCGTTCCTGCCTCTGCAGAGAAGTAAGGAAAGTGTGCCCACGACAGGGGTGCTACAGCTTGTTCTCAGCCTACTAATTCTGTAAGGTGAGCAGGAATTTGGGGTGAGGTGTATGTGATGGTTTCCATTTGGAAATATCTTGGAGATAATAAAGCAGAGTGGTGAAAATTATGGTGACTTTCTAAGCAGGAACTCTGGAAATCATGACAAATTAGACACAAAACTTGAGTTCTATTTAAAAGTTTACTAGAAAATGTTAGAAAACACAGAAAGAACTCTAGACGTGGTTATGAATACAACCTACCAGCAAAGGGAATCTCATGAGCGGTCATTACGTCTGCCCCCCATTATGCCCAGGTGTTAGAGGATGCATTCTCACTCACCCACAGCGGTACATGGCTGTTTGCTACATGTGTGGTGCCATTTTAGGGGGCTGGTCCTGCTCACAGTGATATGGCAGGGTTCCAACACCCACTCCGTAATTGCTAAGTGGTTTTCTGCAACTGGCAGTCCAAATATTTTGATGCTGCTGAAGCTAAGGGTGATTAATTGGGCCTTTCCTACTCAGTTGTTATGTGGCAACGTAGGTTTAATGTTTTGAGCAGGCTTTGAAAGGCCAGGGGATTTTTTCATTGTGTTAGAATTGTGACAGCACGGGAAAAAGTTAAGGTATGAAAATACATTTCTTTCCAATATGCAAAATGTATTATCCCTTAGGGACTGTGTTTTTCATATTTCCATCCAAGATGACTTAAATCCCAGTTAAATATTAACTGATTGTGAAAAAGAGTGAGCATGTTCTTTTTTTCAACTCCCTTTAAAGCCAAGTTTTACCTGAGCTTGGGCTCATGATGTCATTCTGTAGTATTTAAAATCTAATTTGAGTCCTGTTTCTATTTAAAAAGAGCATTGCAACCTGCTAATAAAGACTTATTTTATCTACCACGTATTAAACATTTACTACAGGATAAGCACTTTGCTAAGCGTATACACAAAATAAGCTTATTGAGTATCCTTGTCATACAATAGAATTCACTTACTAAACTTTATACTTCGATGGGTTCTGACAAATGAATTTGGCTGTGTGATACTATCACAATCAAGCTACAGAACATTTCCTTCATCCCCAAAATTTCCCTCACAGCCCCTTTGCAGTCCAGACCCTCCCCCCAAGCCCAGCCTTTCACAATAACTAACTTGTTTTGTGCCACTATAATTTTGCCTTTTCTAAAATGTTACATAAATGGCAGAAAACAATATGTAGTCATTTGCGTATGCCTTCATTCACACAGCACAATGCTTTTAAGATTCACCCATGCTGGGCTTTACATTAGCAGTTCACTCAGTTTTAATCACTGAGTGGTATTTAATTGTGAGAATAAACAAAATATGCTTATCCATTCACAATTTGGTGGACATTTGGACTGTTTCCAGCTTTGAGCTAGTATGAAACAGTCTGCTATGAACATTTACATACATGGACCTATATTGGACCTCGGGCAAAAATCTCTTAGCAGATTGTTGAGTGATTTGGAAATGTGTGATTAATTATATAAAAAGCAACACACTATTTTCCAAAATGGCTATTCCATTTTGCATCCCCGTACCCAATGTATGGAAGTCCCAGTTGCTTGGTATCCTTGTTAATATTGACTGTCTCAGTCTTTTAAATTTAGCTTTTCTAGTATTAATTTCAGGTATTCTAATGGGAGACGGCCTTTCATTGGTTTAATTTGCATTTTTTGTAAAAACTAATGTTAATGAGCCACTTTAAATCAGCTCATTGGCCATTGAATTAAATTGTTTGATTAAAGTGTCTCAAATGTTTTACACATATTATAAATTGGTTCATTATTATTGAATTTATGAACTCTATATATAATTCAGATACAAATCTGTATAAATATATTATATATTATGTAAATACAAGTGGCAATTATTCTTCTACTCTATATGCTGACTTTCACATTCTTAGCAATGTTTGCAAGCATGTTTTTAAACTTTTGATGTTTATTCTATACATTTTTCTATATATGGTTCTTATTCTTTGCATCTTAAGAATTATTTCCCTAGCAAAAGTTACAACAGTTTTCTTCTATGCCCTTCTACAATTTTTATTGGTTTAGCTTTTACTTTTAGGTCTACAATCAATTTCAAGTTTTATTTTGTATATGGTGCAAGATAAGTGTCTTAGCTCAGATGCTATAACAAAATACCTTCGACTGGGTAGCTTAAACAGCAGATACTTATTTCTCATAGACCTGGAGACCTGGAAGTCCAAGATCAAGATGCCAGCATATTCAATTTCTGGTGAGGGCTCTCTTCCTCGCTTGCAGATGGCCACCTTCTTGCTGTATCCTCACATGGTAGGGACCAAGAGAGAACTCTAGTCTCTTCCTTTTTTTATACAGACACTATTCCCACCATGGTGCTTCACCTTCATGACCACGTAAACCTCTCAAAAGCCTCACCTCCTAATATCATCACATGTTCCAAGATTATTCCATCCCATTGAATTACCTTGGATTATTTGTCAAAAATCAATTGATGGATCTGGACTCAATCCTACTCCATTGTATATACATACATATGTATATACACATACACACATATATAAAATATTAAAGCAATAAAGTATTTTTATTGAGATATATTTTTCATATGATTAAATTCAATCACTAAAGTTTATACTTTGATGGGTTTTAGTGACATTTCTGGCTACTATAGTTTTATAGTAAGTTTTTAAAACAGAGTTCTCCACCATCTTTGTTCTGTTTAAAAATTGTTTTGTTGTTCTGGTTATTCCATGTACTTTGGTCTTCTATATAAATTTTGAGATCAGCTTATCAATTTCTACAAAATGATTTTTTAATTTCTTTGAAATTAGAAATTAAAAATTTGGAGAAATTGGTAACCTTAAATATGTTGAAACTTTCAATACATAATTATGGTAGAAATTTCTATTTTTTTGGTTCTTATTAAGTTTCCTTCAACAGTGTTTAGCAGTTCTTAGTTTACAGGTTTTACACATATTTATATTGCTTACATTTAAATGTTTCATGTTCCATGCTGTGCATTTGGTCTACAAATGCTCTAAATTTTATTGGTAATATTTTTTAAAACCATCTAATTTTTAAATATTGACCATCAGTACAGTAAAGCTGGCAAATTCACTTAATTATAATAGTAGCTTTTTGTAGATTCCTTATTATTTTTGATATATGACTAAAAAGGGATATCTTACTTTATCATATTTATGCTTTCTTCTAATTTTTTCCATATTTTACTTACTGGAACCTGAGTTCAATGATAAATAAAAGTAGAGATAGTAAACAACATTGCCGTGTTCCTAGTCTCAGGAGGAAAACTTTCAATCTTTCATTATTACAGTGTCAGCTGTAGATTTTTCATAGTTTCCCTTCATCAGCTTTAGAAATGCTCTTTCGTTCCTAGTTTGGTGAGATTTTATCATGAATGGATGTTGAATTTGAAGTGCTTTTTTCAATGTCTACTGATAGGATTTTTAATTTTTTTTCTTTTTATTCTTTTAATAACATGAATTACATGGATTGATTTCCACATGTCAGTCTTGCATTTCTGGGATAAACCCTACTTGTCCTTGATGATTAGACCTTTTATATATGGATAGATTTGATTTCTTACTATTTAGATTGGGATTTTGTATTTATGTTCACAATAAATATCAGTATTCAGTATTCAGCTCTTGTAACTGTTTTTCTAGACTTTATTATCATGGTAACAGTAACATCATAAAATGAATTTGGAAAATACTCCCTCCTATAATTTGTAAAAATATGCAAGAAATTGATGTATTTCTTCCCCAGATAATTGGTAGAACGGACCATTGAAGTGATCTGTGCCTGAGGCTTTCTATGTGGAAAGGTTGTTACACATGAAGTCTCTTTCTTTAGTAGATATGGGCAATTGTGATATTTCTTCTTTAGTAAATTTTCATAGCATGACTATAAAGAACTTTTCTGTTTCATCTAATTATTTAATTAAACCTTTTTCAGAATAGACTTTTGAATTGGTAGTAATGTCTCCTCTTTCATGCCTGAAAATACTAATTAGAGTTTCTCTCTCTCTTCTTTTTTAATTGATCAATCTAGCTGGATATTCATCAATTTTATTAACATTTTTGTGAAACCAGATTTTGCATTTTCTATTTGGATTCCCTCTTCCTATTTTAGTATGCCTACCTTTGCCATTACTCTTTCCTTATTCCTGCTCCTTAGGGTTTAAATTGCTTTTCTTTACTAGCATAATAAGGTATACGCATAGTTCATTGAATTGAGAACTTCTTTTTTTCCTTGTAATATCAGTCTTTAAAGGTATAAATGTCTCTGTAGGTGCTGCTTGAGCTATATCCCACACATTTTGATATATTGTGTTTCCTTTGTTATTTAAATATTTTCTAACTTTGTTAGTTCTATTATGACACATCAACACATGAATTATTTTTAAACATCTTGATTTCTTGCTAAATACTTGGCAATTTTCTGTATATCTTTCTGTTATTGGTTTTAACTTTGATCCCATTATGGTCAAAGAACACACATTGGATAATTTCAATACTTTTGATTCAGTTAAACTGTTTTTTTGGCCCTGAATATGGTCTCATCACAGAGTATTTCTGATGCAGCTCAAAATAAAGTACCTCCTACTTTTGAGAGTTGGACGATCTATGGCTATCAGGTAGGTCAGTGTTAGTGATCCTGTTTTCTCGAACTCTGTAGTCTTACAGATTTTTTGTTGACTTGTTATGTCAGTTACTGAGAGAAAGGTATCAAAATTTATTACTGTGTTTGTAGATTTTGTGATTTCTCCTGCATTTCTGTATGTTTCTGCTTTTAAGTATTTTGAAGCTTTGTTATTAGGTTACTACATACTACTATGCTTACTATCTTTTGATGAGTGTATTTTTATCATTTTGCAATGTTCTGTTCATGCCTGGTAATCTATCCACTCCAGCTTTCTTGAGTTTCTCTTAGTACCTGCACATACATATTTTTTCATTTCCTTATACTATTTTAATAACTTTTTATTTTAACATAATTTCAAATTTACAGAAAAACTGTAAAGATAATACAGAGATTTGCCATATAGCAAACACTCAGTTTACCCTGTTAGTAGAAATGTACATATTATGGCAAATTTGCATTAGACACTTGTATATTCTCCCTCATTCATTTATTTATTCAGTCATTATTTATCACTGTAGACACATGAATATGTATGTTATACTTTGGGATAACAGTTTTGGGTGATTATGAAGATGCTTTAAAATCACATGCTGGTTTTTGTGTGGACATAAGTTTTCAAATAATTTGGATAAGTACTTAGTATTCTAATTGTATGCTATACTATATTTAGTTTTATCAGAAACTGCAAATTGACTTCCAAAGCAGCTGTATCATTTTACAAAGAATAAGGGTTCCTGTTGCTCTGTGTCCTCTCCAGCAAGTGGCATTTTCAGTGATTTTATTTTTTAAGATTTTGGCCATTATAATATTTGTATGGTAGTTGATCTGAAAATGTTTTTATTTTCTCTTCATTTTTAAAGACATGTTAACTAGGTATAGAAATCTGGGTTAACAGTTTTTTCTTTTTCTTTTCTTTTACCACCTTGAAAAGATAACTCCATTTTCTGATTTGCTTAGTTTTTGATCAAAAATTTTCCATCATTCTATCTGTATTCTTTGCATATACTACATATTTTCCCTCTGGCTTTTTTAAAAATTTGAGTTTGGAGTTTATTTAATGACATCAATGTGTGAATTTACACTTTTCATCAAATTTGGAAAGAATTTGGAGTATTATTTTTGATTTTTTTTCCTGTCCCTCCTTTTTTCTGGGAGTCCAGTTGCACATTCATTGATTGTTATTTATTACCCCATGGATCTTTGAGTTTCTGTACATTGTGTTGGTCTTTAGACCCCTGAATTTATGTTTCATAGTTTCAATTGACATTCACTGATTTGTCTACTCATGGACTATTACAGGCCTCCGTTGAGTGCTCACTAGGAAGACTGTAGAGAGGGGATAAGACTGAGACAGGCTCCTCAAAAGAAAAAAGAAAAGAACTAGAAGGTAGAGCTTTCTAGAAAAGCAGCTATTTTCATTAGGTTTTGTTTCAAGGTATGACAAACATATAAATAGCAATTAAACAAAAATAGAAAATTGAATTTCTTTTGTGGAAAATATTAGAGCCCCCCTTTTTAATAGCACTGTGAATTTCCAGTATAGAAGACAAAGTTGGAAATGATGGAGATATAAAGGTAGTTACTAAAACAAAGTCCTAGAATAGATGATCAAGGAAATCAGTGTACTATAGAATAACATTTCTCCATAGAACAGTTGTGTCTTAGACAAATGGCTCACATGCCTCGGTAGCTAATGTGTGACATTCATCCAGATTGTTTTCATCTCACAAAGTGATGTTTCAGATAAGCAACAAATCATAGCAGCCCTGTTTCAGTAACCATTCTGAAATGAGTACATAGGAAATAAAGTTTAAAAATATTCCAGAAGGGTAATATATTTGCCTGTAAGTGGGTTATCATGTTTACAGCACTACTAACAAGACAGAAGTCTGTTCTTAACGATATTGGATGAGAAGAAGTAATGAAAATGATGAGGCTCCTTTTCCCTTTTTCATTACAACCAGGTAACACCTGCCCTGGAGGAGGTAACATTGCTCAGAGAAAGGCAGAGAAATTCTACTCAGGAATAGTGATGGACAAGTCACCTGGGTACTTAAGAGTTAACTATTCACAACTTCTTCTTTCTCCCCAACCAAAAATGATTCTAATTTTCAGCTCAGATTTTTGATTCTCTCCTCTTTCTTCCTTGCCTTAGGATCTGGCTATACCCTAATACAACCCCTCCCCTCCAAAATTCCAGTATGAAGTTGGTAAAACACACAGCTTTCACCCTTGGCCCATTTTCTGTTTAGAATGTGAGGATAGGGCATGAAGGAATGTTAGAATTTGAATTCCAAGTTGAAAATTTACATAGGTTCACATATGAGTTACTAAGCTAGTGTTGTAAGAACATTAGTACAACAAACTGTAATTTAATGTTCTCTTTTTCTAAATTCCAGTGGATTTTGAATTATGAATAATTATTGTAATTCTCAGTCAATTTATTGAAAAAACCCCAGTACTTTAGCTTGTACTTGGCCTTGGAATTGAACATAGTGTAATGCATACTGTGTTTTGGATGAAATGAATTAACATAGTACAATGGTAAAGGAAAATCCTGCATGTTTCCTCATTATACCAGTTTCTTTTCTGGTGGATTCTGTGAAATATGAGCTGAGCATTTTGAGCTACTATTTGACAATAAAATAAGCTTGACTTCCCCTTTCCTTTGAAGTTAGTATTTTAAAAAATAATTACTTGCATAAGTTATCAATCTCTTATTTCTTAACATCTTATATCATTTCTCATTTTTGATTTAATCTTCTGAGTTGGTTATTTTTGGGTGACTAAGAAAGCACGCATCAGAAACACCTTGAAA
This sequence comes from Camelus dromedarius, assembly GCF_036321535.1. Lineage (NCBI taxonomy): Eukaryota > Metazoa > Chordata > Mammalia > Artiodactyla > Camelidae > Camelus > Camelus dromedarius. The sequence goes on from NC_087455.1 coordinate 37,782,162, forward strand.
CAATTATTTGTCCTCTTCTGTCCAAGCAGATGCTGCCCTGACACCCCAGCTCTCTACATTTGGCATCATCAACACACAGAGAAGTAAATTAGTTGTTATTCTTCAAGGTCCTGAGATACACAATTCTTGACATGTTCTTTTTGTTATCAATACATTACTGCAAGTTTTTTGAGGACAGAGACCCTTTCTGTTTGACCATTTTATTCCCAAGAGTTTAACATTGTTCCAGGTCCATAGCAGGTAGAAAGTAAAGATGCATAAAATGCCTGGAAAGACTAACCTGAGACTAAAGCAAAACTGTAAGGATAGTATTCTCTGCTGGATGGTTGAGACATTTAAGTGTGTCTCAAATTATTTGAGATTTGTGTTCTTCTTTCATTACTATCATAATTTTCTGGCAGGAATTAAATACTTAAAATTATTGAATTAACCAGTAATAGTAATCTGTATTAATTACAATATGTAGTATAATAATTATAATATATAGTCTATATATTATAATATATACATATACATATACACATACATGTACATATATATACACATACACATAACTGTATAGCACAGTAGGGTCTTCAAATCCATGGATGTAGAACTCATGAATACGGAGGTCCAACTGTAGAACTTATTATACATACAAAGATTTATAATAATAAATGTTAACCATATAATGTTTAGTTTCACTGTTCTCTAGAAATATTATAAGCCAAAATCCCAAGGATAATCTCTTTAAAGCACAAATATTCTATATCTGTCTCTTGACTAAAATTCTTTTATGGGCTTCTTCACTTTCCAGGAATAAAAATTTATATTTAATTTTATTGTCATAACAAATAAGAATCTTATTGCAGTAGTGCCTTTTTTAGGCTTTGGTCTGATCTTGAAGTCCATCTCACTGTACCTGTTACGCTTCAGTCATTCTGGAAGTTCCCTCACACCACTTCACATGTTGCTGCCCTCTGCCTGTAACAGACGCCCCTCCTCCAAGTCCCGACCCTTTGTAACTCTCCTGTGTTATGTCTCAGAATATATTACCTTCCTTTGCTCCCTTGGCAACATAATCTTACCATTATTACACAGTTTGTCAAATTGAATTTAATTTATGTTTTTCTTTATGTCTCCACATTTATATGATGAATGGAAGGAATTGCATGTGTAGTTTATTTTTACTTTTGTTCATTTCTGTGTTCCTTCTCTTAGAACATACGCTAAAATTAAATTTACTTTTTATCTAATTAAGTATTTTAAGCATTGGACAACTGTGGCTTTGTCTTAAAATACGCTATTTAAAAATCACTTCACATTTAAATGAATTTCCAGTTTTTCACTTGCTCTAACAATTATTCTTACATCTAAATACTCCCCATCCTGGGAATCTAATGATCAGTCTGCATTTAAACTTTAATACATGTAAAATTCCCAGTTCTTCCCTATGACAACTGATTAAAACTTGTAATGACTTTTGAAAAGGAAGAAAGTTCTGTGAATAAAAAATATGTTCTTGCAATATTAATAATTCTAAAGAATGTCCTCTTTTATAGTCTTTTTTCTTTAAGAAATTATATTAACAATTAAATCATCAATCACAGGATTAATATTTGCATCAATTATTCCTTAAGGAAAATGTTCATGATACATCTATCCAACTGGTTCCTATGTATAAAAACCTCCCTGTAAAGTAGTAAGTACAACTATGCCTTTAGATTTTCTTGAGCTTCATATACTGTAAATTCAAGCATACCTAACTGGTTTTAGAGTTTAAATTGGTCACACAATTTAAAATGCTATGTCTGTAAAGTTTTCATTATCTTTGTAGTAGCAGAAGTTTTGTTTCTGCTCCATGCTACTCCTGCTGCATCTGTCAATAGAATTTATCACAGTGGATCACAGAGCATAATCTTCTCAGTTATCGTCTCCATCTCCGAGACTAAGGGCAGGGTGTTTATGTTCCATTTACTCTCTTGTTGAACATTTGTTTCAGGCGGTTTATATTCATGCTTCATGTGTGGTTAATTTCCCCCCATATTTTTTTGACACTGAAGCTGTGGATATTAATCCTGCCATAGCAATGCTTTGTTTTCATTTTTAAAATTCATTTGCCTCCTTCAGATGTTTGGCCTTTATTTCATTTGGTCTTTAAAAAAAAATTCCACTGGAAAATTGTTCCTGCTCAGTCTGATACAGAGAAAAATTTCTTCACAAAATTTACATTCTAGTATTTTAAATGATATACCAGAAATAATATTCATCTTCTCATTTTTTAGTTCTGGATATTTTGCACTCTCAAACTCTATGCAAACACCTTCTATCAAAACTTACAGATACTGGAAAAGCTTTAGAGACATTATTAATTATTTTTCTTGAAATGGTGAAACAACCAATAATTAGAAGTAAATACAATTTTGCTTATTTTACTGGTAATAATGCAAGGAAAATATTTAAAATTTAGTAGTTAAAGTATTACTTTGTGGTCTTTTTGTTCCCTCAAAATATTTTACAAGCATAGTTTTTTAGTTATTGAAAATCTGAATCACTGCATATACACAGAAAAGTGTACAACTCATAATTATAAAGCTTGATGAACTTTCACAAAGTGAATTCATTTAGCAGTTACCTAGACCAAGAAACAGATCCATACCAGAACTCCTACAGCTCCCTTATACCTCTTTGCTGTTGCAAGTCCTCTCCCCAAGGATAACCAGTATCCTGATTTCTATATTCAAAGCAGTTGTTTTTGCCAGCTCTGAAACTTCGTTCAAATTGAATCATTGTGTTTACTTTTGTAAATTCAATGTTATGCTCCTGAGACAAATTAAGTTTTACTAGTAATTATCAAGTTCCAATATATAGTTGCTTGGTTTATATGTCAGGAGTTCATGTGTAATGTGAGATATCTCAAGGGAGCAGAGAGTTGCACAATGCAAGTTAGCTGACTATCATTACATTGTCTTTCAATATAATGTGACATCTTATAGTTTATTTCTGCTCTACTTAATAGACTCGTGCATTTTGTAACTTAGTGTTAGTTAAACTGATTATCACAAAATGTTCAAGAAACTTAAAAAGAGCCTTGCAAAGAAAACAAGTGTTTAAGATAATGCTGAGTATACAGTATTTACCTTTAATAATGCTACTTGCTTTAACATCTTCTTGTCTGAATTAGATTGCCACACCAGCTTTCTTTATTGTTTATGAATTATATTTCTTTCCATCTTTTTCCTTTCATCTTTATGTAACATCATTGTACTTAAAATGTCTCTTGAAAGCAGCATATAGTTAGGTTTAACTTTTCTTAATCAAGTTTGACAATATTACTCTTTTACATAAGAGAATTTACTCAATTTACATTTAATGCAATTACTTATCTAGATGAGTTTAGGACTAATATATTACTGTTTTTAATCAGTATATCAGTTGTATATTTTTCTTCCCTCTTTTCTTGTCTCATTTTTAGTTGTTGTTTATTTAATAAGAAGAAAGGAGGCCAAGGGGAAAGGCGGTGGGAAGGGATAAATTGGGAGTACAAGATTTGCAGATACTAACTACTATACATAGATAAACAACAAGTTTCTACTGTACAGCACGGGGAACTACATTCATAATCTGGTAGTAACCTATAATGAAAAAGAATATATATGTATGACATAAACATTATGCTGTACACCAGAAATTGACACATCGTAAACTGACTATACTTCAATTAAAAAAAAAAAAACCCTCGGGGGAAAAAAAAGAAAAAGAAAAGAGGTAGTCAAGAAAGCACAGTAAAGTATCAGTCTTGTCAAGAGTGAGAGAAACAAGAACCAAGACAGAATGAAAGCCAGTCTCCTTGGTGTATTAGTCAATATTTGCTCAGGCAACACACACTCCCAAATTGATTACAGGTGACAGTAACAGACATTTACTTACGTGCTTTTATATTCAAGGGCTGTGTGGGTCTGTTGCAGCTCTTCTGGCTACAATATCGTTCCACACCTGAAATGAAGGAGCAGCCCAGCCACTGCAGTGTATTTACAGTGCTTTCTGATTTGGAGGACAACCTGTATGTTCACATTTCATTGATCAAAACATTGTATACAGAAACAAAAGATATTAAAGAGATGATAAGACATTTGGACATTAGAATGAGGGACTACTGTATACCTATCAGATCTCTAGTAGAAAATAATTTAAAAGAAAAAAGAAATAGTATGTGATGAGATAACTGATAGTAATTTCCTTAAAGAAAGAAATGATTGTTTAGAATCAGATAAAACATATTAAAAGTAGTATAAAGATAATTCAATTTACACAGACAGTATTAGACACATACTAATAAATCTACAGAATTCAAAAGAAAATGAAACTTGAAGCAAAAGAAAGATAATCAAGGACAATTCTACTGATAGCAGATTTGTCAACAAATAATTTTTGAAAAGAAATATGTAAGTGAGTAGGTAAATTTGAGATTATATCGACTGGCTAAAGGAATAATACATAATTTATTTTAACAAAAATGTATAGAAATAATTTTATAGATAAAAATAGCAGGTAAATAGGTGAGAGTTGTTTTATTGGCTGATTTGTCTCCCCTCAAAATTAATCTGTTGAAGTCTCAGCCTCCAATATCTATAAATATGACCGTAATTCGGGACAGAGTTTTGACAGAGGTAATTAAGCTAAAATCAGTTCATTAGGATGCACCTCAATACAATATTCTTAGAAGAAGAAGAAATCTGGACACCGACACAGAAGAAAGACAATGTGGAGACACAGGGAGAAGACAGCCATCTGCAAGCCGAGGAGAGAGGCCCTCCCTTCATGACCCTCCAAAGCACCAACCTCGCAAGTACCTTGACCTCAGACTTCCTGCCTCCAGAGCTGTGAGAAAATGAATTTTGGTTGTTTAAGCCACCTGGTCAGTGTTTCCTCATCCTGGGAGCCCTAACAAACTAATACAAGAGGAAGTTGAAATTCAAGTATTTGATGGCATTGTTAATGACAGACAGACAAGTGTCTGATTTACTTTATCTTTCTTTTCCTTTATTTATTTTACATCCGACATCTACTTTTAACCTTTAGGGGTGAGCACTAAAATAATCAAAGTGTATATCTTACAAACCACTATAAGAAAACAGTATGTATAAAATAAGGAATATGTGTAAGTAAATCATGAAACAAAGCTAAAAATAAGATGCTGTAAATAATCACAAATGAAACAATAATCATAATAATTTTATGTGAAGTAATTTTCTACATTCATGTGAAAATTTTCAACCTTTATAAACCAAAACTGGTGAAATGACAAGTGGGTATTGAAAACTCTATAATTATTTTGGAAGATTTTTGTCAGTCCTTTCTCAAGATTTAGTAGTTCAAGCAAATGGACATAAAATTTTGAACATATAATTTAAAAGTTCAATTTAATTATCACAGAATGCATGTTTTTCTATTAATTGGGGTATGATATAAGTTCCAATCATTTAAAAAATTCAAACAATATAGATGATTAGGCATTTGCCTTATTCTCCCTTGAAATCAGGCAAAATAAGAAAGGAGAAAAAAGCAAAGATTCCTCATTTAAGCTAAATATGGAGAAAGTTTAAAGCACAAACAGGCACTAGACTAGCCAAAGAACAGCAATGCGCATCGAGGGAACGGAGCGCAAATGCCATGGGTGCAGCTCTCAGACAAGGCTCAAAAAAGAAATCTACAAAAGGCAAGTTACATATAGTGAGATACAATTTCCAAAATATTTATTTGTCACTAGTGAGAATGGGGTGTGAAATCTTTCTGCAGCGTCTTCTGTGGAATCAGCTGGTTCCCAACACCAGCCTGGGATCTGCTCCTGCTGCTCGCAGTGCGGTCTGAGGAGCAAAGTATGAGCTTCGCTGAGGAGACTGTTAGAAATTCAGAATCACAAGCTCTGAGTCATTGCGGCAACATGACAAAAGGATGTGTATTCACATTAACCCGAGGACCACTGGGGTAGGTCAAATGAGAATATTCAGACAAGCAAGCCGTATTTTCAGGAAGCACTCAGTCTCCAGGGCAGCAAACTTGGAGGGCAGAAAGGAGGACAGACAGACAGACAGACAGACCAAAAAACAGGGAGACAAAGACAGAGACAGAGACTTTTCACTGGGTAAAATGTTCAGCTCCTGTCTCAATTGTTTAGGGAGGAATAAAATGTAAACACTCTCAGAAACAAAACTGTAGGATGATATAGAAATACTAGCCTTTTAAAAATATGATTTTTACTTCACCCCTACTCAAGAATGCTATGAATGCGTGATCTGAGTAAATTTCCCCTGCCTCAAGGATAATTATTTTTTCAAAGGGAGAAATAATATGATCTATATAAAGATATTTGAAAGTGCAAAATTAACATGCAAAACAAATGATAGCTGAAGAGCACTCAGGACAAACGGATGAAAATGGAGACAATCGTGCAATATGAATTAAAAAATCAATGGAATATTTACCAGTCTGAAGAAAAAGCACCAAGCCCAATGACACAAGGAAGATTAAAAAGTGGGAAAAATAGGAGGTGATGAAATGTAATAAAAATCAGAATGAGAAAAAAAAATGGAAATAAAATAGTGACAAATAAAGTTTTGAAAAAGGAGTGAAGAAGATAGCAACATAGAACACTGAAGCTACTAATGAGAGGAAGAAGGAAAAGAAGGAAAGTTAGCAGTGGGAAGAGAGACAGAAGAGATCAAGTCCACGTCTGGAATGCATGAAGAAGAAGATCACAATAGAACAAGATAACTGTCCTGAGGTGGTAGGCGATGTAGAGGTAAACAGTGAATGCTGACATTGTATCATGGGAAAACTTACCCAGTTCAGTCAACAACAAGATAATGCTCTTAATTTTTAAATAAGAATAATTTTAATAGGCATTCAGGCCAAAATGTCTTTCCATTTATAAGCATGTGGAGGGATAAGCAGGATTATCAGCTGTAAAGTCATAGTGAGTTCTTCCAGGTGTACCTGTCAGTCGGTTATCCGAGTGCAGGACTAGCCCTCCCACGCCCGGCCTCTCAACTGCTGCCAGACGATCTGTGTACAAACGATTCCTGTGAAAAGCATGGCTACCCCTCACTCCAGGGGGAGCAGTGAAGCGTGGTATCAGCATCCCCCAGGTTTTCCCAGTGGAGGGCAGGCGGAGTTCCCGTAAGTTCCTGCGAGCCTAAATTGCTGTTGTGCTGATGCAGTTGGACTGCCCCTCGCTTGCAAGACTGGGCCCAGAATCTCTCCATACAGGAAAGGGCTGGGGTGGGAGTAGGAGCTTGGAGGTGGGGGAGTGGTGCAGTGAAAGTGAAGAAAAGTTCCATACAGCACTGAAAATAGATACCAACACATGACTCCAACATACGTCTCTCAAATAGAATAGTAACAAGAAAAGCAAATGGAAGTATGGTATTTTATAGTGTTTAAAATATGCAAAGCAGTATTATTTACTGGTCACAGCATCTGTAGTAAATTAGAAATACATCCATGGTATGTGATAGGTCTTCCATAGTGAAATATTGCAGACTGGGTGGCTTAAACAACAAATTTATTTTCTCACTGTCCTGGGGCTGGAAGTCTTAAGGTCAAGGTTTCGGCAGGGTTGGTATCTTCTGAGGGCTGTGAGGGAAGCGTCCTTCCAGGCCTCTCTTCCTGGCTGGCAGATGGCTGTCTTCTCCCTGTGTCTTGTCATACTGTCTTTCCTATGTGTCCTCATTTCCCCCGTTTAATACAGACATCAGTTACATTGTCTTAGGGCCTACCCTAATGACTTCATTTGAACTTGATTACCGTATCTTCAAAGAACTTCACATTCAGAGGTACTGGAGGTTATGACTTCACACTGGAATTTTGGGGGGACACAATTTAACCTCTTAATACATGGCAATAATAAATACTAAATTCATATTTATGATTACTTTTAGAATTTGATGTTTTAATCCTAAACTGGGCAGTGAATACAGAGGTGATTGTTTTAAATTATTCATAATTCTACATATACCTGAATTCTTTAAAAATAAATTAAAATTAATAATACAAAAGCTTAGAGAAAAAAATTAAGAAATAAGTGAAACCCTCTGTTCCAAGCACATAGAAATATATTTTTTTAATTAAACAAAGACAGAAAACTATGTTCCAGAAGGAGGTTGACAGCTAAAACAGAGTGGATTTTGCTGCAGATAATTGTTAGGGATACCAAGCCTGAATAACAATGTCAAGCAGAATTGCATTAAATTTTACAGGATCTTTAGTTTCTGGGAGGTGGATCTTGGTTTCCTTCATGAAAGGTACTCACCTGAACATTCCCTGGGCTTCCTCTCACTGGTCTTTTTTTCAGAGAGAGTAATCTTAGTCTGTGGACAATTTATAGAAGCCACAATTTAGTAAAAATTACCTTCTCTAGGAAAGGGTAACCACTTCACATACCCTTCATCCTTTCCTAACTTCCCCCAAATAAAAGGCTGAGTTTGTTTGTTTTCCCGGTGCTCCTGCTGAGTTGTCATTGTGCTGCAGCAGCTCTCCTTATCAGGTAGTACTGTGATCCACGGTTTAAGTATCTGCCTCCAAAATACGCTGTAACCTGCACACGAACAGCAACTAAATGTTCATCTTCATCATCTTATCAAAACGGTTAGTTCCTGTCACTTATAAAAGCATCAGTACATAACTGTATTCTTGATGGACTGAAAGTGTCTTCCCGTTTGACATGAATAATAGATTTTACTCTAAATACTCATTTTTTTCCTGGATAACCATTTTTACATACCAGGTCTCTATCTGTATGGTTTCGATTCATTCTACTTTTATTTCTTCAAATATCTGGAAAGTTGGCTGTCAGATGTACAGCCACTGGGAGTACCTATACTGAGTACTTTAGTTAGAACTCAGGATTCATCTGAGCATGAGTGTTATACATGACATTAAGATTCCTGGCTACATGCAAAAGCCACTCCTCCCGTGTGACTGACACAACACTCAACAGTCACGGTTGCATGGATCTGTATAATGCTATATGATATGTATGTACAGGGAAGCAAAGTTAGAAATCCCTCTTTGGAAGACAGAGCATCCTCCTTTCTTGGCAGGACCAGATGACTTGATGACTACAACTTCCCTGGGAATCTAAACCTGAAAAAAATTGTCATTTAAGTATAGTCTTTAACAGCTCCTTCCTCTTAATTATCATGAAACTATAAATCTATTTGCATATGAGTAATATGGGCAAGTTCTTGGAATTTAGAATCAAACTCACAGGACTAACCAAAGACCATTTTCTTATTAAAAGTGTTCCGCAAACCTTGTGGCGGAAACCTACCCACATTTTCTAAGCAATCACAGCAGCCGCTAAACTAGGGACGTCTTCTCCATTCTTGTCCTTAAGATCTTTAAACCTGATGGTCTTTCACGCTGTGAGTTCTTGTTACTTACTGAAATTAGAAAACATTTATCAATTATCTCCTATGAAATTTTATTAATTTGCCTCTCAAACATTTCTATTCATTTATATAAAGTGTATCCTGCTATCATCCCACTATCCAAAAGAAGGGGAAATCCATGGCTGTTTGTCCTCTCTGTTGTGAACTAAATGTGACTAAATAAGGTTTCTTAGAACTCCCTACCCCTTTGAAAATCCACACTTCATCTTGTTGTTTGATGGATCATAATTTAATGGAAATAAAAAGATAGCAAGCAGAATACACCATTATAGCTCTCAATTCACCCCTATAAAGTGATCTCTGACTAAAGGTGAAATCAGCTCAGTTATCAGAACTTATTACAATTTCCAGAAATTACAATTACCAGGATATTGCTTAACTTCTGAGAGGTAAGGTTTTTAACATATACATGCTATCAGGTATATTTTTGGACTAGTCAGTGTGGAAACAGGATTTTGACCAATTGCAAATGGTCTGTAAGTTAATTTTTCAAGGGCTTTAATGGCAGAATCTCATTGAAAAGGAGATAAAATGCCTTAGCTGAGCATTATGCTGTCTGTCATCAAGATCCTGGCCTCTGTAATACTCCAAGAAGTCAAATCACTGGAGATATGAAAAGAAGTTGTAATAGACTTTGCTTTGGATTCTGCAAAAAATTACTGAAAAAAATCTGACTGTAAATTCATGAGGATAGTTTCTAGTACATCATGAAAGCGGCTCGGTGGTGACAAAGACCTCAGATGGGAACTTTCAAAACTTTGCCTCTATACCCCATCAGTACTGTGAAGAAATTGTACTAATGTTGCTGACTGCTTCTGGTTTATGTCTCATCTGTCACAATGATCATCGTGGCAAAACTGTGAATATGGAACTTGGATAGTAATCTAAACCTCAGTGTCCCTTTGAACATCTCCCAATAGATTTCATACAACCACCTACCTGCTAAGGGTTTTGAAAATATGCTTTTATTAAAAAAAAAAAAAACCTAATCTGTAGGAAGATGAAACTTTCCTTTCTCAGAGAGCTAAGGCTCTGACTGATGGACAATTTTTTATTTGATTTTGTGTCTCAGGCTGGGTAGTTCCAAGCTATGTCTCCAATGACAGAGGCATTCATTCTACTAGAGTTTTAATAGGGAAATCTGAAAAGTTTGATCACTTACTGAGAGACTTCATTTTGACCCTATCATTCTTAATACTTAGGAAAGGAAAATAGAGTCAATGACATTTTTAAACTAAATTAGTAAAGTTAGCTGGCGCTTGGGCTTCCTTGGGCCAGAGTGCTGCCTCTGGCCCTCGTGTCCATGAGGCCCACACTCTCCAGGGCCCATGACTTTCATCATCAGGTTTAATGCAGGTCACCTATGGGCTTGGATACTTCACTCATGATTCTGGACTCTAATTTACCTCAGGAGTACATCACAAACTATGTAGGAGATTCGTGCAATATATCCAGTCTTATTATGGATGGATACAAACTTCCTTTCCTTCCATTCTTGCTCTAAATGGCCTAAGACTAAATAATTTGCCTCCTGGAAAATATACCAGGAGGGGAAAATGTCTTAGTATCATGTTGGAAAAAGGCTCTTTTGAAAAACTTCAGCATCACTCAATCTTCAGACTATTTAGACCATGGTTAAATGTGTCGTAGCTGAAAAGATATGACTTAGGCTACCATTATGACAGGAAATGTAAAACTAAGCATCTTAATAATCTTCCATAAATAGGTTTTAGATGGTATATCAGTCATAGTTTGGTCAGGAGAAAGAAAGAACAATGTAATTTGAAAAGACAAAGGTCAATATAAAGAATTATTTACTATTACAGGGGATTGGAGTGATATGAAATTGGTTGATGAAGTAAAAATAACTATAAAGAATATAGAACAAAGCTCATATCCAGAAATTATTGGAGAAGGCAAGGTGGCGGCTCACTGAGGGGCAAAGATACTGCTGTGATGCTTGATCGCTTAACTTGCTAGAAATCTGTTCTCTGTAGAGTGTTGAAAACCCACTCTTAAGACCTAGAGGAAGCTAGAGGTGTTCTGCTACAAAACTACCTTAAGAGAAGGTGGTCCTGGTGGAGCCGTTGTTCTCTAGGAACTGCTGAGCACCATGTGCTGAAGGTGCTGGATGACTGAGAAGCACCACACTGCAGGAGTTGGACGATAGGGAGTCTGTGTGCTACAGAGCCAGCCAAGTGAGTGTATCGGAAACAGGAAGGAAAACCTTCCTGCTATGTGCCTCTAAAAACCTCTACTGACAATGTCTAATGTTATAATATCTGGCAAAGGAAAAATGTTTAAAGGACCCCTATCCTGCTTCACAAAGCCCAAAATGAAAGGTGAATCTGGAGCTAAGAGACAATAAATAGGTAATTGGCTCAGAAAGAGACAAGGCTTTGCCCAAGAACTTTGTATCAATAAAACAATTGAATTAGGTGGGTGAATCCCACACAAGAGCTACCAAACAACATCTACGTAATTATAGTCACAAGTTTCATGCTTTAATTGGCACACTGTTGTTTTTCTATTTTTCTGGTTACTTTACTTTCTCTTTGCTATTAGTAATGTAAAAAACAATTTAACCATAATATTTACAAAGTCTATATAAAATTTTCTTCTGTGTATTTAGTCTATCGTTGGTATGAGTCAAACAATCAGCTTCAATTTTTTAAATGATTTGATTAAATATTAATTCAAACAGTATTGGTTTTCACACATTTTTTTACTGAGTTCCAATCAACTCCTTTTAGAACTAATCAATTATTAAAAAAAAAAACAATAATTGGACTCAACTACTACTTGTTATTTTATATACAGTATAGCAAAAAAATGCGAGGCAACCAAAAATCTAAAACCATTTTCACATCATGTCCATGACAAAACAATGAAACAGTATCCAGGGGCCATGTTTAGAAATTTGCCTCTGTTATCAAACTTTCTTACAGGTAAGGCTGGGAAAGAAAACAGAAAAAAGTTGACATATTTAATAAAAATCTTACATAGAAGTCTTAATGTTTAGTACATACATTTTCCAGTTCTTTTTCAGATCTAGTCCTTCATCTATTTGGTTATATCTCCTTTTTATATTCTGCATAACTAACTATGCTCCTCACTGTCTTAGAATGATACCAAAACTATACAATAAAATGTATCAGCCTTAGTAGGGGAATTGGGGCTAGAAACAGGTGATTGTGCAGCCTCCGACAGCTAGTATTAGGTTTGTGGTACAAAAACCTATTGGCTGTTAAATGCAAGTTAAATTGTACCTATTACTTGGTAAACTGCTGATGGACTGAAAAATAGCCATTGATGGGGTGATGTTACTTACAGTTCATTTAGACTCAATATTTTCCTTTTTATCGAGAGAAGTTGCTAGATAACTTAAATCGAGGATAAAAACTGAGTTCTAGCTGAGATCCTGAGAAACTCTTGACGGCTTTTTTCTATCCTTAAATCTCCTCACATAGTGCTATGAAAGTATAATGAGAAATAGGAAAAATCTTACATGCCATAGTTCATATAATAACAGGGGCTAGAAAATGTCATTGAAACTTCTCAACAAAAATGTTAGCAGTAATGGGCAGAAATGAGGGAGAGCAAAGGGAGAGCAAGGTAGATACGGTATTGTTTTTGCAAAAGGTCCATGTATCATTTTAGGAGAATGTTGCATTTAAACACCCACTGAACTCTCTCAGATCTTTAATATTATTAACAAGATTCTGAAAACAAAGAAATTATGAAATTAGGCAATTTAGCTAATACTTCCATATATAATTCTGTGACCTCTTCAAATTGGAGAAGGGATTTATTTCTTCTGTTGGTTTAGTTAGGACACTTGATTTCTGGTTTCGAAGTCTGAAGACTTTGAGCACTAACCATCACCTCTGATTTGTCTTTGTTGCAGTGTTCAAGTATGTGAGTTTCAGAATCTTAAATTCCATTTTGCAGATACTTCTACCAGATGATTCAGTAAATGGTCTTTATTTAAAACACATAACCTTGATAAATGAAGTAGAGCAAATAACTCCCACCAAAATCTGATATATAATCATGACTATTCAAAGAGTGGTGAAAATCAAATGATCAGCTCCCCAGTTGGTAATGGCCTATCTGCCAACCCCGGCTGAGGAATGAATATGATGGGGGGTTGAGAGTCAAGACTACACTATGCCTGTCAATGTGACTTAGATCCTTCTGTGGACTACCGATGTCAGTATTACTTTGGAAAATTCTGCCACAGAGAATTGAGACTATAAAACAATAAATAATTTCCATGTTTGCTTGAGGAAATCCCTACAGATCAATATCCTGGCCATCTGGGTGAGCAGCCCATGTACAAAGCAAAAGCGTTTCTCAGTTCATAGCAAGGTTCTTAGACTTCTAATCCTAAACTGTTGTATCATAAATTCTGCCCAATTTCAAGATGGTTTTGCCTTGAAAGACCCATGGTAAACTACTTGAGCTCAGACTGCAAAGCCTTATAAACTTTATTTATATTTGTAACTTCCGCTTACTGAGACACAGCTCTGCTAAGGTGGTATTTTTTCTTAAAACTTTGCTTTGTTAACAAATTTGTGGTGTTTTCGAGAAGTCAATGATCCTATTCTTTGTGATCTGAAATCCTCATTAAAAAATTAAAGCATTTAAGCTGACAAACTGTTTTACAAAATGTGTTCTTCAAAAACTCTGTGAATTAAAATGCTGATAAGCAAATTTTAAAATGTCTTACTGCAAGTATTACAAGTCTTAACCAAGTGTGTGATCTTTTATTCCGTAGTATCCTGTAACATTGGGTAGGATGTTATATGTAGAAAATTCAAGTTTTATTTTATTCTTAAATATAAATTTGTGAACTATCAAGTGTAATAAAATCCACTGGAGACGAGTTGGGAGATATCCAGATTCCTAAGGGTATTTCTGATTCTAGAAACTTGAAGTCTTTTCTTCAGCAATAAGAAACCAGTCCTCATTTATATATTTTGACCAAATAATACTTTATACATTGTGTTTATCAATACATTTATTCAATTTTTACCAATTTCTCATTACTCACTCTTCTTTATGAGATAGCTGGCTACTCATAATGAAGAGTACTGGTCACGGGCACCTGTGAGAGGGAAGGGAAGAGAGCAACTCTTAGGGGAGGCTACACGTACATTCCCACAAATTTGCGTGGATAATTAATTGCTCTCTTCCACAGTGCTGGGATGCAGACACACACAGCATATGCATGGTATTTTCTGTAAATGCGTTTCCCTGCACATAAAATTTATCTTTGTTTCTCTTGTGAAGCATATAAATTTTCTATTAAAATATTAATTTTCCATTAAAATATTAATATTATAATACCTTATATTGTGTGACTAAAATATATATTTAAGAATTACACTTATTTAACTCAATAAAGAAATGTTTAAAAAAAAGAATTACACTTATGAATTGGATATGATTACTAGTAGGCAGTTCATTGTGAATTTGTTTTCTTAATATCAGTGAGAGTATGGCAGGGCTGACCATACCCTTTGTATTTAGTTTCACTTGTGACACATTTTTCTAGCCCTGGGCAATGATAGAGTTTACCTCTAGACTAAGCCATCCACCCTGAAATGGGTTTGGATGCTTGAATCTCTAGTAATTTTAAAGTTATGGTTATTATAGCTAAGTTAAATGCACTACTTCCCTGGCCAATAAAAACATCTTTAGGAAAGCTCTCCAACCTCCCCTCTTACGCTACTATATTGCCAGTCAAACTACAGCCAGAGTCAAGCTCACACCTTTACAGTGACCTCTTCTGTTACCTCTGAAATCTAAGCACCAAATAAATGCAAACATAATGTTTCAGAAGATTGAAAGGCTATGATAATGGAATTCCTAGGAGGAACTTTGGATTTTTTCTAATAACTTAATGTGTTAACATTTCATTTGAGGATTCCAGAATAGAAATTGTTTTTTACTTTAATGGAGTGTTTTTATATTTGTTAAGATACTATTCTATGTGTTCTGCTAATTATAAGCCTTTATGCTGTTCTCTTGTCAGGCTAGTTTCATCTTGTGTTACTTCTTTTTCCTATTTTCTATGAAATTATTGCTAATACAATAATTAGATCAACTCATTGGAAAGCACATTAAAGAATAAATAATACTAACACTTTCATCAAAGTGTGAGAAGTCTGGGACAATGGCATTTTTAAAATAAAATTTGTTTTAAAAAAGTTCTTGTTATGTTACGGGAAGTTTTATTCATTTGTTTGTGTTATGTAGATTTGTATACTGTGTCTTCTTTTAGGAATTATATTTGAAGATTTCAGTTGGAATACATAAAGCTACAGACCGCTTATATATACAAATATATTTTTTATGCTCTTAAACAAATTTCACCAGTCTGTGTGCTTTCATCTCTTGAGTACCTTTTGTCTTCCTTTGATGAATTTTTTCTTTCATTGAATTTCATGAGCTATTTACATCTGTGTAACCCACCTTTGTTTTGGATGGCTCTTTCCAAGTCTGATGCTGGCACTAAAATTTATGGACAGCAGGTTCTGAGAATACTTTTTACATTATTAGCATGACAGATGTCTTCTGAAATAGGCAGGTTGTTCTATCTTCAGCAGCCAACTAATGTATATTCTTTTTCATCAATGCTGTTTCTTTAATGATAGAAATGCTCTAAAGTTGCGATTCAAGGCAAATACTCTGGAGCCTTGTTTTGCATACCCAGACATTCATGACCCATTCTTCCTCTATGAATAATATTTAAATAATGCTACTAAGTGTGGCTTTTTATTTGGGAAACAGCATGCTTCTGCAGGCTGACCTTTGAATCAAAATCAAGTCTAACAGTCAGGACTTCCTAGTTCCAAATGTTACTATTCTGTGCAATCAGCAAGATCTGTCTGTCAGCAAGCTGAGAGAGTCTAGGAAATTTTCTAAGAATGCCTACGAAGGAAGAGCTTTTTAATGAATCTCATTTATACTCTTTAGACTTTTATTGTGACATTCATCAGATTAGTCCCTTTACTGCTTTCAATAAAAGAGGAAGATTGTGGTTTAATTTCTAGGGTTCCTAGAGTAAGGAAAAAAATTGAAAACACTACTTCTGTTGTCTTTTAATTTCTCCTTTTTCAACACGAGTCCTGTTAAAGTTGAATTTATATCATAGTTAAGAAATTAGCCTTTATTTAAATGTCTTTGAGCTAAATAAATGAGATTAGACATCAATTCATTAAGGTGAAAAAAAGTAGATGAACCATAGTTCTTCTTTAAACCACACACACACACGATGACATAGGCGCTTCTAAATATTTTTCTGTAATTAAAGTAGAAAACTCTGTACTTTTAGTGACCACTGCAGGGTTTATTTTATTTGATTGATTAACTCAGGGTCAAAGATTCAAATTAATTACTCTTATTAATTATTCTTCTGTATTCATAGCAACGAATTACATCAGTCCTCATAAAGGCTCACTCCTGTTTTATTTGTATATTTGTCCCTTTATTCACTTTATTCCTCATTACCTATTTCCATATCCCTGCATGATCAACTATTCTGGCGGCTTTGGTGAGTATCCTTTTACTGATACATGTACTTGCTAAATATTTAGTTTTTATTCTGAACTATTTTTTCTGCATGTATTTTTATTTAAAAATAATACTCTGCTCTGGGTGTCTTTTTTACCTCTTAGCACTACACTTTTAAGATTTGAAAACCAACCTTGATAGCCATCTTAACATTTTGCTTTTAACAAGTGCATATTATTTTATGGGATAAAGGAACCCACTTTCCTTACCAATCGCCCTAGTGTTGGAAACCAGTTTTCCTCCACATCCTTTTCTTGGGCCTTTGTGACACTTTTTCCTGGAGGCAGACCGTAAGGTGGTAGGGATGCAGATGTCTGTGTGTCTGCCTGTGTTGTCATATCCCACTTGGTGGCCTTCTCCACATTGGTAAGCACTGCCAGTCTGAGGGTCTAGTCAGCTAAGGTAGGACTGGAGCGGCATTTAGATTTCGTTGTTGCTACTGCAACCCTCAAAGCACCACAGGCTGTAAACGTGTCTAGTGTTCCCTTGTAATGTGAATAGAGGCTGGCTGGCAGTGAACTGTTCTTCATGCTTTCTCTGTCCTCAGCTTCCAGTCTTCCCTCTGTAATCCCTCCTCTTTCCCTTCCTGACAGTAAACTGCTGTTACTTGTTACCTCACGCCTGTCAGCCTGGGGTCGGTAGGCAGGGAGACGAGAGGGTGCATTCCCCACGGCTGGGCTTCATCTCCAGCCCCTGCAGCATCTCTTGCCCTGGAGATCAGGGCTGTGGCTCCCTAAGTGACCCCCCTCCCCTTCCACAGGACACCTGTAGTGTTCTTGGCCCGTAACTTTACCACATTCCCTTGGGTCTTCACTTGTGCCTTACAGGGAACAGGTGTGCTGACTTCCACAGACAGCTTAAGGCTTCTGCTCCACTGGGAATAGAGGAGCCAGTCCTAAAGGGTCGTGCCTTTCCTTCTGCAGCTGCTGTTTGCCTCCCCGGGAGGAATCATGATGGAGACTTTCTCAGGGCTCCCATTCAACTCCCTAGCTTTCTTGGGAAAAGCAGGTGAAGTTTGTGGTGAAGAGACCACACATGAGGGTCAGTTCCCTCTGTGTCTGTGACTTCCAGGACTTCAATATCATCAGTCTAGTCTACGCTTAGCTTTTAAAACTTCATTACGAATTTTAACTGGATCCTTCTTACTGACTGTCACTCTGTCTGGATCTCAGCATCTGCCCCAGGCACTGCTCATACCATCTCTCCTTAGGAGTCACCTGTCTTTCCTTAAACTTCAGATGAGTTAGTTGTCCTGTAATCTCAGCTTTCTGATGTGTTTAAGAAGAGCTGTGGTGTGTGTATCATCTGGCTTTTTATGTCATAAATGAGAGCCTAACCTCAGCAGGAGCTGAAAGTTTATCAGGGCTACAGTTGACGTGGGTTAGCAAGTGTTTTAAGCACTATGCCAAACACATTCCTTCCTTCCTCATTTATTAGACAGTCTAAATTTATCACATGTCAAGTTTCCATATATACACTGTCTGTCTCCGAGGTCCCCATTCTAATACTGTGGCATCTGTTCTTAAATAGTACCAAAATATTTTTGTTACTATAACTTCATGGAATGTCTTTAGTCAGGTAAATACTGTTCTTTGCTTTAATTTTTTCAAGTCTACTTAACAAATCAGGACACAATCTTCTCCTAAAAAGTTTTGGACAAATATATTGTGTTATTCAAAATGAAATATAAAAGTAAATGCTATTGATTTATAAAACAATTGGGGAAAACTGATATCTTTTTAAAGTTCAGTTGTGTGATTGAGGACTGCAGAAAGATTCTATGCTAGAAAAGCATCATTTGTCCCTCCAAATGCACTCTCTGCCTCTCTGCACTCTTGTTACCTGTCTCAGGAGACTCATCTCGATACAGTGCAGGAACCAGGACCTTTTGCTCTCTAGTTTCTGTTTAGATTTTTTCATATGAAGCCACCATCTGAAAATCAGAGTGTGTGAAAATTGAGAGGTCAGGGTATATAATCCCCCAGCTACGACCTGGTGGGGATGTTTGGCCTCGCTCCTCTATTGAAGGCCACTGCCCCCACTGGACAGGCTTCTCCTATGGTGATGGCTTTCATGGGGTTGCAGAATCTGCTACATCATGTTACCACTTCAGATTTTCTTATAAATTTCCCTTAAATCTGAGCAGAGCTCTGTAGATGGTCTTCAAAGTCAGCTATCAACCAAATCTCCTATATCCTTAACCTCTTTTCAGAATGATCCCTCGGCTTTCCCCCTTGAACTATGGCTTGTTTCTTTAGCATAGTTTCCCTTCCAGCTTTCTCAGGATGTGACTGTTTCTTCTTCTGCTGTCTAAAATGTGAGTAGATTGCTTGTAACAGCCACCTTCTGTTTGCAGTTGTTTCTTTCTTCGTCCTAAAAACAGGAAACTCTGAATCTCATGACATCAGTTTAGCCATTGGTGTATCTACTTACAGCAGAAATCTGCCATCACAGAGTTTACTTTCTTTAAAGTTACTGGCTCTTGGCATACTATGTCTTTCCAACAAAATTTGCCTTAAATTTGACATCGGTATCAATAAATATATTTCCAGAACTCTGGTGTCTCACTTTCTTGATTGTTTCCTCTTTAAATATTGCTTCTTCCACCTTACCTAGTAACTTGACCCAGTGGTCCAAATTTAGACATGTCATTGCCAATAAATACAATGTCTCCAATAACTTGATTCAAGCATGTATCTTTGTGGCACTCCCTTTTAGCTTTCCTTTGCAATTCTTCTGGTAACTCAACTCTAATCATCCATTGACCCCACTGGGACATGTAATTAACTAATACCATCAATTTTTCATGCCCTCTCATTCAGTCATTTATTTATTCATTCAACAAATGTTTAGTTTGCGTTTACTCTGAGAGAGGAATTTTCTAGTCAGTAGAAATAAAGCAGTAGATGAAATAGATAAAAAATATATGCCTACTTGTAAGCAAACTGAAATAATATATGCTTTTAGATAGTGATAAATAGGAAGATAATAACAAAATAAAGAAAGGGGTCTGGAAATGTCAAGAAGATAAATGCAATTGTACTTATGGTGGCATAAGAAGGCCTCACTGAGAAATAACTTTTACAGCTTTACTCCTGTGTAATTGTTGTGCAATAAACAACACATATGTAATGTATGCAATTTAGCTAGTTTTGATGTCTGCGAATAGCCATGAAACCACTATCACAATTGAAATAATCAGGACAACCAACACTCCTAAATGTTTGCGCATGCCTTTTTGTTATCTATCCTTCCCTCCTTTCCTCTCTCATCTCGAGCAACTACTCCCTTCTGCACGTATTGATTAGTTTTGTACGTCTAGGATTTATATAAATTGATTCTTGTGGTATTGATTGTCTGGCTTCTTTAACATCGTGTAATTATTTTAAAGTTCATCCACGTTGTATCAGCCGTTCATGTATTTTTAAGAGTGAACACGTTTCTCTTACATAGAATAGTGTATAGTTTGTTCATCCTTCACCTTTTCAAAACTTTTTTTTTCCAGATTATGGCTACTAAAATTAAAGCTACTATGAAATTTCACATACAAGTTATGCACATATGGTTTCATTTTCTTTTGCTAATTGCCCAAGATCATATTGGCTGGGTCATATGATGGATGTATATTTAACTTTTTGAAAAACTGCTGAACACTTTTCCAAAATATGTATACCATTGTATATTCCTACCAGCACTTAGTTCAAATCTATGGCGATATTTGCTATGGCCAGACTTTATAAAATTTAACCATTTTATTGGATGAGTAGTGGTATTTCACTGTGGTTCAACTTGAATTTTCTTAAGTATTAATGATGCTGAGCATATTTTCATGTGCTTATATTCTGTCTTTATCCTTTTGTGAATTTGCCATTTAAAGCTTCGGTGAATTTTAAAAATTGCCTTCTTATTAAATTATAAAAGTTATTTATATATTTTAGAAATAATTATTTCAAAAGATACATATGCTGCATATATGTTATGTTTTTCTTTCACCACCTTTTTCAGTGATGTTATGAACAACCAATCAACCTCACTATATTTTAGTTTTCCAAAAATGTTCAAAAATACCATATACAGATTTGTCTCCTCTTTTTTTTCCTATTTTTAAAAAATTTTTAATAGACTTTATTCTTTTAGAGCAGTTTCAGGTTTACAACAGAATTGAGCAGAAAATACAGAGTTAGCACATAGCCCTCCCCACCCACACATATATACTCCCCTACCCTCAACATCCCTCATCAGTGTGGCTCATTTGGTACAATCGATGAACCAACATGGGCAGATTATTGTCAACCAAAGTCCATAGTTTACATTAGGTTTCACACTTGATGTTGTACATTCTATGGGTTTTGACAAATGCATAATGACATTTAGCCACTATAGTATCATACAGAATAATTTCATTGCCCTAAAAATACCATGTGCTCCATCTATTCATTCCTCCCTCCCTCCCTCTCCACAAACCCCTGGAAACCACGATCTTTTTATTGTTTCTGTAGCTGTGCCTTTTCCAGAATGTCATTTGGTTGGAATCATACAGTTTTTAGCCTTTTCAGACTGGCTTCTTTCATTTAGTAATGTGTCTTTTAAGTTTCTTCTGTGCCTTTCATGACTTGATAGATCTTTTTTTTTATTGCACATATGTTTTTTAATTTATATATATGTACTGTTCATTGTTTCTAAGAACATTTAGAGCTTTAGCTTTTGAAACTTACATAGTTATCAAAGAAATAAAGCTAACCACAAAATAAGAACTAACTCAGAAAGATACATACATCTTGCTATTAATAGCAACATTATTTGTAATTGCCCAGACATGGAAGCATCCTAAGTGCACATCAATAGTTGAATAGATTATGGAGATACAGCATGTGTGTGTGTGTGTGTGTGTGTGTGTGTGCGCGCGCGATAGAATACAACTCACCCATAAAAAAGATGGATATTTTGCCATTTGTAGCCCTTCATTCACATTTTTTTTTTCACTTCAAAAACCAGAACTTTATAACTGGCAGAGACATTTCCATTACATCAAAAACAACAAAATGCCTACAAATAAACTTAACCAAGGAGGTTACCTGTACCCTGAAAACCGAAATGAAACAAAGAAAGGAAAGATTTCTTGTGCTCTTGGATTGGCAGAATCAACACTATCAAAATGGCCACACTACCCAAAGCAACCCACAGATCCAGCGCAACCCCCATCAACATACTTGCGACATTCCTCACAGAACTAGAACAGACAATTTGAAAATTTATAAGGAGCCACAAAAGACCCCTAATAGCCAAAGCAATCTCTTGTAGGTCTTTTTTTTCTCTCTCTCTTTCTTCTTTTTGTTCTCATTTCTTACTGTTTGATGACTAGAGAAGGTCCTTTAACATTTGTTGTAAAGCTGACTTGGTGGTGCTGAAATCTTTTAGCTTTTGTTTATCTGTGAAACTTTTGATTTCTCCACAGAATCGGAATGAGAGCCTTGCTGGATAGAATATTCTTGGTTGTAAGTTTCCCCCTTGCATCACTTTAAATCTATCGTGTCACTCCCTTCTGGCCTGTAGAGTTTCTGCTGAAAAATCAGCTGACAACCTTGTGAGAGTTCCCTTGTATTCATTGTTATTCATGTTATTCATTGTTATTCATTGCTTTTCTCTTGCTAATTTTAATTTTTCTCCTTATCCTTAATTGTTGTCAATTTGATGAATATGTGCCTTGGTGTGTTGCTCTTTGGGATGATTCTGTGCGGTACTCTCTGCACTTCCTGGACTTGGGTTACCGTTTCCTTTCCCAAGTTGGGGAAGTTTTCAGTTATTGTCTCTCCCAAAATTTTCTCAGGTCCTTTCTCTCTCTCTTCTATTTCTGGAACCCCTATAATGTGAATATTAGGGTGCTTCATGTTGTCCTAGAGTTCTCTTAAACTATCCTCATTCCTTGTTACTCTTTTTTTCTGTTCTGCAGTAGTGATTTCCACTAATCTGTCTTCTAGCTCACTGATCTGTTCTTCTGCCTCATTTAGTCTATTCTTGGTTCCTTCTAGTGTATTGTTCATTTCAGTGATTTTATTCTTCAACTCTGGGTATTCTTTATACTTTCCAACTCTTTGCTAGAATCTTCACTCTGTGCATCTATATTCCTCTTGAGTTCTCTGAACATCTTGGCCATCATTACTTTAAACTCTTTCTCAGATAAGTTACCTATCTCCTCATCACTTATTTCTTCTTCTGGGATTTTATCTTGTGCCTTGGCCTGGGAGATATTCTTCTGCTGCCTCATATTGTCTATCTTTCTATGTGTTTGTGGAATCCTTCCACAGGCTTTGGGATTGTTGTTTTCTTATTTCTAGTATCTGCCCCTGGTGGATGAGGCTGGACTAGAGGCTTGTGCAGGTTTCCTGGCATGAGGAGCCGGTGCCTACCCACTGCTGGGTGAAGCTCAGTCCTGGACCTCTGGTGGCTAGGGCTGTGTCTAGAGGCCTTTGTGGCTCAGGAAGTCTGCTGATGGGTGGGGCTGTTCCCACCCGGTATGTTGTTTGGCCTGAGGCTTCTCTATGGGCTGTTGGGTGGGACTGGGTCTTGGTGTTAATGATCCAGTCAAGATGTCAGCCTCCAGGGAAGCTCATGTAGATGAACACTCCTGGAATGTCTTCCACCAGCTTTTATGTCCCTTGGGTGAGCCACAGCTGTCCCCCACGTCCCCAGGAGACCCTCCAAATCCAGCAGGCAGGTCTGGCCCAGATTCCTATGAAGTCACTGCCTCTGTCCTTGGACCTGGTGCACATGAGTTTCTGTGTATGCTGGAATGGAATCTCCATTTCCCCCAGTTCTGTGAGGCTCCCAGAGCTAAGCCCCACTGGCCTTCAAAACCAGATATCCAGGGGTCTCCTTCTCTTCTCAAAGCCAGGACCCGAGCTGGGGAGCCTGATGTGGGGAGAGCTCTCACTCCTGTGCAAGGGCCTCTGCAACTTAACAAATCTTCAGCTTGTGGGTCGCCCACCCCGGGATATGGGGCCCAGTTATATCACAAGCATGCCCCTCCTACCGTCCTGCTGTGGTTCCCTCTTTATGTTTCCAGTTGCAGAAGATCTTTTTTGCTAGGTTCCTGTCTTTTTTTGATGGTTGTTTAGCAGTCAGTTGTGGTTTCATTGTAGTTGTGAGGAGGGGCGAGCTCGTGGTCCTACCACTCCACCATCTTGACTGGAACTTTCTCTTTTGCTTTCATCAATGGAATGGTGGTACAGGCTAAGCCAAGGACAGGAAGGGAGGCTGGGGGGATCCCAATGCCACTTACTTTGTCAACCGTTACCCAATGATGGCCTTGGCATCCCAAATAGAAATTTGAACAGCAAGTACCCAGGCAGGCTTTACATCCATAGCTGTGTGCTCTGCCTCCCTGCATTTCCCACATGACATTGTTTCTCCTTCGGTGCTGACAGATGCAGAAGCCTGTAACCCAGTGTCTCCTGGGAGTTACCGGTTCCCCTACCTGCTCTTCCTTTGTGTAGTATACTCTGTGTGGTTTGGTTAAGCTCACCCTAGTCTTGCCAAATTGCTGTCCTTAGAGAAAAATAAACAAGTGGTCAGTTTTTCAAATCCCTGAGCATGACTTTTCGCTCAAGGTGGAGATGGACGCAGTCTCATGAAAGCTGCAGAGGAGCCTCAGTGAGCTTGACTCTGAGATGTTTTTAAAGCAAAGTGCCTGCAAATCTTACCGCCAAGACTGTGGTGTCTGGAGCAGGAGAGGATGGAGAAGAGGAGGATGCTGGGTCCGTGGGATGGACCGAGCCCTCGGAGCCTCCTGGCTCTCATCACCTCTGCCCAGCCAAGAACTTGCGACCCGAGAGCAGACACCGCCCACCTGGAGGCGGGTGGTAGGGGTCATGTTCTTGCTCTTCTCCAGGGACCCTGCGGAGAAGCAGGCATCAAGACCACTGATGAGCACTGGGAAATCGCAGGGTTGTGATGTCCGCGTACGTGATGAGATGCCGGGGTGGCTAACATGAGGGCAGACATGTTCACAAGCTGGGAGTCCTGCTGATACCGGAGCGAAGTCAAAGCAGGGCTCCTAGCAGGAGGAAGCAGTGTGTCCTGAACCATCTGCAGCTTCCAGAAGCTGGTCCAAGAGAGTCTCTGAAATGGAATAAAAAAGAGCCACAGTCAATCTCAACAGGATCTGTAGTTGTCAGTGACAGAAATTAACTCCTGCTGATTTGAGTGACCATGAGTTCTTACGAGTCATCGTTTATGCTTTGCTCCCAAACACTCCTTGGAATCAAGACACCATTCCCCCCTGCTGGACATAGACACGTGTCAGGCTCCGGGGACTGCTGGCCACCAGCTGCACCTCTGCCCGGGCTGTCCCTTGGGACCAGGCCTCCCAGCCCTTCTAACCAGCTTTGGACCCCAGGCCCTTGTGTCTTTCTGAGACCGCATCACTTGACTGTGCTCATCACGGCTCCCTAGAGAAGGCCAGCATGTTCTGTCCCCCACGGGAAGACCCTGCAGAGGGGCTGGGGCCAAAGGAAGGATAAGGTGGTGCCATTGGACACCTCCCTGGGGTGAGGGGCTCACTCCCAAGCCACAGGCATGGGAGGTGGAGACACACTTCCTGTGTCCAGCCGGCTGGAGGCAGTGAGCATCCAGGCGGGGCAGGCTGTAGGAGTGGTTGCTCTCCCAAACTAGACCAGGAGCAGTCAGACTGTGGTTCCACCTTGAGATCAAAACCAGGCACTGAAAAGCTGAAAGTGGAATTTGCCAGTTCACCATGGACGTCAGACCTCCCAGGCTGATGCCACAAAGCGCCCATTCTGGGGCCTAAAGCAGACATCTTACCCCTGCCGGTTCTGGGGCCCAGGTGTGAGATCAGGTGTGGGCAGGTGTGGTCACCTGAGGCCCCTCTCCTCGGCTGCTGTGGACGCCGCCTTCTCCCCACATCCCCCGAGCACAGGAGCCCCTGTCTCTCTGGCCCACATCTCTCCTAGGAAAGACACCATTCGCGTTGGATCAAAACCCATCCTCATGGCCTTGCTTCTGTCTTTAATTTTATTTTGTATTGAAGCATAGTTGATCTACAATGTTAGGTTCAGGTGAACAGTAAAGCAATTCAGTTATACATATACATACACATCTACATATATATATTTTCAGATTCTTTCCCACTATGATTTATCACAGGATATTGATTATTGTTCCCTGTGCTGTATGGGAGGTCCTTGTTTTTTTAATCTATTTTATATACAGCCATATGTATCTGTTAATCCCAAACTCCTAATTTATCCCTCCCCCCTTTCCTCTTTGGTACCAGTTTGTTTTCTATGCCTGTGAGTCTACTTCTGGTTTGCAAATGAGATCATTTGTGTCATATTTTAGATTCCACATCTAAGTGATATCATATGATATTTGTCTTCACTTAATGTCATCATTTCTAGGTTCATGGCCTCATTGTAACTCCTCAGTCACCTTCTGAAGGGCCCCATCTCCAAATACAGTCACGTTCTGACGCCCTGGAGGTTAGGGCTTCGACACGTGAGTGCTCCGAGCCCAGTTCAGTCTCTTGACGCGGCCTCCCTGCTTTTCCATCACCGAGGGCCCACTCTGCGTCAGGTGCATGGCCAGCCTTCAGCCTGCCCCGCCCTCCCCGGCTCAGCCGTCACAGCTCACCCACCTCCTCCTGCCTCGCTCAGACTTTGTATCAGAATAACTCAATGTCACCAAGCCGGAAAAACCTAAAAATCTCATCTCTTGTGTGGTGTGCGTTTAGCACCGTCCCGTTCTGTTGGAATCGTTTCATGTGCAGTTAAATGAATGTTGGACGTGTGATCAGCAAGCCATAAACAGAAAGGGCAGGGACTGCACAAGGTGGCTTGTGTACTGTCTGATCATGTAGATTAGGTATTATGATGGACAGATAATATATGTCAGATACAAACACAAAATAGGAAAGGACTAAAACAATAGCACTCATTTCTGCAATTTGTTACTTACCAAGCACATTTCTTTGTTTCCAAATTGATTTTTATTGGACCATGTGACTTTTAAAAGACCTATAGTGTGGCTGTCTGAGGTGCGCTGCATTGACGGGGAGCTTCTGCACAAACTGCTGATTTATTCACGGCCTCACCCAACTCCGTGACGTGTACAGGTCGAACCCACAAAGCACCTTTAGCTGTGGACCCACCAGGGAGGAAGAATGTTGGGTGTTGGGTGTTGGTGGACTAAAGCAGAGGAGGCCTTCAGCATCCACCCTCCCACCCGCGGACCTTTCTCCTCTCCTCCAAGGACTGAGGGCTCTCCCGGGCTTCCTCTGTGGACGATGTACCCCCAGGATGGGTGAGTGAGGTTGCGTCTGGTGCGTCTTCCCTGTCGGGTGGAGATCATGCCAGCTAGCTCGGCCTCAGCCAGCCCTGAACAGTGCTCAGCCCCTTCCACGTAATCCCCGCCCCAAGCCCAGCTCCCAGCCGTCAAAAGAGTGTTGCTTTTTATTACAATTTCTACCCTGTTTTCTAAAACGGAAGTGGTTGGGCCCTACCCTCCCTCTCTCTCCCCCTCCCTCTGTTTCTCTTCCTCTCTCTGTCTCTCTCTGTGCTGGGAGCAGAAGGGTTTTAAGAAGGATGAGATTATTTATATCTTAACTCCTGATTCTTCACTCTCTCAAACCACCATGAAAAGTGTGGCATGCAGAGGGGAGATTCACCTTTATCTTCTTAAAGAGATAATTTTAATAAATCAAATCATCTTCTGGAAGTGTGTTGTTGACAGCAGTTTTTGTTGCTGGTTCTCTCGTGATACGAGTGAAGCATACTTATTTTTGAAACCCGGGAATACCTCTGGGCCTTGGTTTGTATATTAAGAATGAGAATATTTCAGTAACAGTTCACAGAATAACCCCTAGTGCGTATGTAGCCTTTCTCCGTCCTGACCTAATGAGATCATTGCAGATGGGACTTAGGGGAATCGGCCTTGACTTAACTTTAACTTCTTCTCAATTTTTTTCATGTATGGGTGACATTATTCTAAAAAGTAAATGTTATTCTTTTTTGTTGGTGTTCATATGGTTTCATTTTGAAATTTTAAAATATTGAAATATTTAAACATGGAATTTGATTCCATTGTAATTTTGGAGGTAATCGTCAGATTTCCCTGTCTTATTCAGTCATCAATTACTCTCCAGTAGATTTATTCATACTCAGCGTGAATATACACCTGCGTGGTCCCTGTCCTCATCTGGGCTCCGGCGACAACGTGGAATACAGTCCTGGTTGAGTCTGACTTCATCCAGACCAAGCCTCCCTTCTATCCTTGTGGTCAGGGGCTGGAAGTGTGGGTTACAGATCCTTTAACTCTGCTAATGGATGTTTAGATTTCAGGAGCCAGACCTGTAGTGGCGTCAAGAATCCATTTGTTCTTCTCTGTGACTCAGGAGCCGGGTGGAGGGATAACTACTCAGGCCTTGATGGATGTGGCTCCCCAGCCTGCCTCCTGGCTCCGCAGTTCACGACACCGGTACCGGGTGCCAACACTCCTCGCAAGGCAGCAAACCCCGGTCCTCTTCCTCCCGCTCCCCTCCCTTCAGCTGTCCTACCGTCTCTTTAGCATCATGCCATCTACACCCCTGTCTCCAGTTCCTCAGCCACCATTCAGACATTCACAGGACACCCCTGTCACCCTGGGGCTGACAAGTAAAGAGGACAATTAGCATCTTGGTTTGAACCTCCTTTTACTTCTGCATAAGTGGCAATTTTTAGTCACAAATCCAAGGTTAAATCGTTTCTATCTTTTATTTGCTATGTTAACATTACATTGTGAATATTTTATGCATATTTAGCCCTCTTAAAAAATTTTAATGCCCGTGCAATGAACAGACCCGTGGAAACACCATCCGTGTTCCATTTAACTTTTAAAAATTTAGGATTATAGGTGATACTGAGGTGGAAATGAATGTAGATAAATTTCACAATGTTTTGCAGTGGAATTGTTGGGTTAAAGCGTGAGCATATTTTTAAGGTCTTGAAATACATTTATTACCAAATGCCCTTCTGTAAATCTTGATCCATTCCTACATCAGTTTCACCAACAGCAGATGTTTCTGCTTGTCTTTAGCAAGACTGTATATTTCCTGTAAAACAGCTTCGTTGGAAACTTAAACCCATACAAAGTCATTCTTTTAGGTAAATTTGGATTTCCTTTATTATAGCAGAAGTTGGATGCTGAAGACACACAGGACTGTCTTCTCTGTGCAATTCCCATGTGGCTGGTGCCTGCCTTCCAGGCGGGTGCCCAGTTCCGGTCATTGTGTGTGCTGTGTTCTCCTTAGTTTGGGGGAGACCCCTTGCTGAGCATGTCAGCCCCTTGCTGGTGTGACAATGAGGAAATTCCATGCCCTCCCTGGCTCCAGTGTTCTTTTATCTAAGACACTTAACATTTTAGACAGTTAGCATCTTTATCACCCAGCAATGGTCAGTGTCCACCATCTCTAGAGCCCACTGGGACCATCACCACACCTGCAGGCTTCCCTCCACTCTGAGGTGCACACCCTGCTCACACTGTCTCAGCTCACTTTTACAGGACCACTGTGTGTTACACCTAAGTAGCTGTGGTTCACATACTAACAGAGTCCTGTGAGTTCTCTGAAGGCGGGTCCATGTGGATGCCCCCTTGTGTCGCACCTTAGCAGACACACAATAAGTGACGAAGGGGACGTTGTGATGCCCAGAGTATCCTGAGAACTTCAGGGCATCTCGGAGGTGAGTTAGCCCTGCAGGACCCACAGCAGGTGCCAAGGCACCCGGGGACCTGTGGGATATGTTTAGTTTTTGAGGATAACACAGATATCCATGGCAGCTGCCACGCACCACACAGACCATAAGCACGAGGTAATCGGAGTTCCCATGTTGGATGGTGCTGTTTTTTCTCAGTGATGCCAGGCTCGGGGGTAGCTGGGTTTCGGTGGTTGTTGTGTTGGAGAGCAAGTGTCACATGAAAATCCGTGCAAATAAGAAGAGGGTGGTAGTGTCTGAGCTGATGCTAAGATCTGAGAAACTGTGTTGTGCCTAACAGGTGCAGAAATCCCCCCTGCTAGTATTGGCTGTTATTGAAGAATGGAATCAGATCTGTGCTTGTTCTTTGCATTATGTTTATTTTATTTCCAAACATCTACAGAGTTGTTAGCATGGAAATACTGATGGAGCTGCTGAGCCTAACCACCTAATACACTGAATGGTTAACCATTTCTTTCGGCCCAGCTGCACTTCGAAAGAATTGCCGAGACATGAGAGGCACCATAAGCTGAGAAAGTTTGGGAGCCTCTTGGCATAATCTAATTTGATGGCTCTTAACAGGGCGATTTTGCAAGCCCCCCTCCAGGGGACATGCACAGTTTCCTGATGCCAAATGTGAATCCCATTACCCCATAAAACTAATCATAGATTTGCACACTGTCAACCCTTGATGGCTTTTTGACACTTATTATTTGTATATGATTGATGAGGACTCTTTATCCACAAATAAATGAACAAGGAGAGGTAACCAATCATGCAGTTGAACACAGCGCTAAGACGCACATCTTGCAGTGACACGCCTGCCGCTAATGGGAGGGGCATATTCCAAGTGCGTCAAATCTTAGGAGACCACTTAAAGTATAAATAATAAAAAACAGCATTCCTGGCTCTGACTTGGCTTATCTCAGATGAAGGTTGAGACAACCTGTCAAGATTTTCCTCTGGGCTTCGCTGCGGTGTAACGTCTATATTTTGTAACAAGGAATGATTTAACCCAACATGCTTTACATGATCCTATTCAGGGCTCTGGGCTGATAAGAAAAGCATTAATCATAAATATGAGAAACTAATACTTTAAGCCCTTACTCTGAGGATCCCATTAGCTCTGGTCCCAGAACTAATTACGCACAGTCAGGAGGCTCGTTCATGTAAATATGTGTTTTGTCACTAATGTGGAACCTGATCCCACTGTTGAAGATCCAGCTCACTTGCATGTGCAAAATTTATGTGGGATCAAGTCAAAACGACCATGCCAAGCATAATTAAAAAGCTGATGGAAATGGAGTAGATGTGGCGATTCAGTCGGCTTCCCTGTCGTCTTAATTAAAATATAATTTCCCAAGCGTAATGTGTTTGAGATTGTAAAGATAATCGTTTCTCCCAAATCATATAAGGCTTGCTCCAAGAATAATACAAATTCTGTTCTTAATATGTAATCATAACAGTATTCTTACTCACCTTTATTGAGAGAAATCATTTAGACTCATCCCTTGCCTGCACACGTTGATTGTGACAATTTTCATCCTTGGGACTGAATCTAAAAATGTGTGTGTCTACTGTGTTGAGTCAAGGGAACAGTGTTGGGAAGGGGTGGAAGGGAGAGTCTCTGAAACACTGCGCTCACACGTCATCTGACACGAGTTAGGCACACCCCCGGGAAGGAGACTGTATCACACAGAAAGCCGGGAAGAGCTGCCTAACTCAGCTCCTGTAAGTGGGAACCTTAAGTGAAATGTTGGTGATGGGCTGGGTCCTGGTAACGGGGGGAGGAGACGGCTTCTGGATCTTACAGCTGAATCACGAGCCTCAGACACGTTTGCATGGCGATAAAATGCACGTAAATAGAACTGGACATTTTAACTGTTTTAAAGTGTCCAAACCAATGGCATTTGGTACATGCACGGTGTCATGCAGCCATCGCCGCTGTGTGGCATTGGAAGTCTCATCGCCGTTGAAGGAAAAGCCATACCCATTAACAAGTGTACTTTGGGCTAGAAGTTTTCTAATGGTGAATATGATTTATTTACAGAATACTCTAATCCACTGAATGGCAAACTGTTATAAAATGGCTCTGCTGTGTTCATTTACAGTGAGTTTACAGGGAGTGATTCTAGGTTTCTGAGTCACACCAAGTTATTTTAATATTGTGCTGAGAAGGTCACTATCAAAAAACAGTGGCGAACTTTGCTTTTTGATGGATTCACATGCCTGGGGTAAGATGATCTGCAAGTGACAACAGAGCTTAAATATGTCTGGGAAGCAAAGAGCAGTGTACCAGGCTTCACACGCAACATTACAGGCTGCTAGCAGCTGAAGCGGGTTTACTCTGAAGAATGGTAGACGTAACTTCTTTGAAAGAATTATAAGCAAAAGGATTGCATTTAATCTAATATCAGCACTAAAGCTGGTGGCAGTCTTAAGCAGCATTTGGGTGGTACCTAAGAGGGCCCTGAGTTAGCATAGCATACGAATCAGCTTTTCGATTTGTACCAGGTTACCTGCATTACTGGCTAATGTTGATACACTCAGTCACATGCGAGAAGCACCCTGCAGCATCATATTTGTGCTATAAAATACCCTCAAAACACATTTTAATTGTTTTAACAAGATAAAGTGTGTTATTTTTGCATGAATAATATTATCAATATTGCATCAAATCTCTTCATTTGTTATCATTAATGGTACTTAAAAGAGATGTTAATAGAGTAATTCATTCTCTTGTGACCTTGGTCAGGAGTACATGATGGTTTGTATTCGTTATGCTGGCCTAAGAGAGGGCTTCTGTTATAACATCACTTAATTTATATTCTGGAAAAATGCTCCAGGGACAAGTTGCTCTCATGCATTAGAGTTGTATCTAAATCACAATCTTTGAAGACAGCTGGGGAGGGCAGATAACTAGTAAACAGCCCCTCTGGGTACTCTGGGCTCTTCGGAGGTGGAAATGAAAGGGCACAATCCCCGTGACCTCAGCTAAACACACAGCTTACCTGTGCACACTCAGCGGGCGCGCACGTGCCATACGCTGGGATCTACTTTAGATCTAAAGTCCTGGCTAAGTTCTGTAACGTGTGTCCTTCCCGCCACCCCTCACAGAGCTGCAGGTGCCGTCCTCATGCCTAATTAGGGAGACAAGACCAACGACTGCCTTTTAAAGTGTGAACAGCTCTAGTCCTTAGCTCCCTCTACCCTTGGTTTGACACCAGCAGGTGCATGTATGTGTGTGTGTGTGTGTGTTTGCACAAATGATCTGTAAGGGACACGTGATGATACACCTGCTTAGAAAAAATGGTTCCCCCGTCTTCTTATAAAAGGGGCTCCATGTACATCTGTAATTTTGTAGATCACAAAAATGGGCATGTATACAACACAACTTTGAAATGTCAGTGTATTTTTCATCAGTTAATTAGATTGGCCATGGCTTTACTGCAATATAATTCTTTAGAGGTACTTTAAAAATAGTTTAAAACTTGCCTGGGGACATCAGAGTGGACCCGATAATTTAAATTTGTGATCTTCACAGAGCAGGTGTTACTGCTGGGACACATGATACGCACAAATCTGGATTTTAGAGCAAAGACAGACAGGTTACTTCTCTTTATTTTGCAGAGATGTAAACCAAATCCAACAGATTAAGTGACATTATCTAAATAATGTCATTATCTACATAACTAAAAGGTAGTTAGTAAAAATTCACAGCAATGTGTAATAAATACAGGCATAACTCGAGCTGAGTGTGAGCTACGTAGAGAAGACGGCAGAAGGGAGAAAACGCACAGGGGTTCAGAACAAAGTTCTAGAATTGGGTCAAGTCCTCCCTCTGCTACTCAGAGTCCAAGGGTGGGGCCGGCGGGGCTGGCGTTCCTGGTGGGGGTGGTGACGCTGGGAGCGTTGGCTGTGGTCTTGGTGGAGATGAACGTTATGGCGATGGTGGTGTTGGCGGTGATGTTGGCATTGCTGATGGTGGTGGTGTTGGTGTGGTGGCTATAAAAGATCGAGGAGGGAGAAAGATAAGCAGGTCTTTCAAACTGTCTAAGAAACAAAGTAAATGCAGCTGGCCCTCTGTACCCCTGACTCTCTCATCTCTGGACTCAACAAACCTTGAAGCCTATGGTATGTTTACGATTTGCTTTTGGCTGAACCAGGGATGCAGAACCATGAATGCAGAGGGCTGAGTGTGGGACCTGAGCATCTGTGGATTTTGGTCTCTGTGGTGGGTCCTGGAACCAAGCCCCAGGGAACTCAAGGGACAAGTTCAAAGTGCTGCAGTTTCCATCCATGTCTCTAGTGAGCAGCCTGCCCTGGTTTTGAAAACTGCCCCAAGCCTCCCTCTGCATGTAGATGGCATGAGCAAGGAGGAGCGCTGACCTGACACTGTTCTGTTCTGTTTTGTTTACCTACTTCTGAATCCTCTGTGAATGACAAAGTGAAATCAGAAAACCTAAACCTTTTGTGTTGCTGAATATTCTGATCTTTTTTTTTAAACTGTAAAGATGTATGATGAATGACAGTGAAAATATGATGAATTATAAACATGGAATCAAAGGATAAATCCTCACAGCACAGCTCTAAAATTAGTGGCAATAACTGACATTTTTATAACACTAAAAGGAAATATTTTAAGGTCAATATTTAATCAAGTCTTTCTGCCTTTTTAAAGACTTAGTAAAAAGTATATTACTGAAGGCACAATACTATGAAGAACATATTAAATCTTTTATACTAAGCTAAGTGTAGTTATTTTGCTCCCTCTTGGTCTTTGGAATCTGGATTCAGACATCAGCGCTGACATGTACTAAGGAAAGTTGTGTGTTTTTGACTATTCAGAATCTCAATTTTCTTATCATAAAAGTTAGGGAGAACAGTATTCCACTTAAAAGGCGATGCAAGAGTTCTTGCTAAACATAATAGCGTGTATCTGAGGTGTTTATCACAGCACCTAAAACACAACAGCTGATCAATAAATGCTAATTTCCACCATCTTTCCTGGTAAAGAATCCCAGGAACACAAAGAGGAGGCCAAGTTTTCCATGGTTAGTCATCAAAGGAAAAAAAAAATGTGGGCCTAGAGACAGAGCAGTTTTCAGCCTGCCTTGGTTTTGAACATTATGAATTTCTGCTTCAATTTTAACAAACAATAAACATTTGTCAATTTGTTTTACAGATAGTCACACAGTAACAAAAGCTGCACCTGCTGTGAGAAGTAAAATCAACTCAACTGTCCCCCTGTGTTGAGTTGTTTCCTAATTTTAACTTCTATAGAGTTTATTATTTTTTATTGAGGTATAGTCAGTTACAATGTGTCAATTTCTGGTGAACAGCATAATGTTTCAGTCACACGTATACATACATATATTCATTTTCATAGTCTTTTTCATTCTAGGTTATCACAAGACACTGAATGTATTTACTTTAAATTTTGTTCTTCTTTCTGGTTTTTAGAAGCTGCTGGCATTCTCTGCTAAGTCATGTTTATTATAAAAAAGTCAATATTGATACTATATAATTAAAGAGACTGTTTTTTCTTCCTCTTTTCATCAAATTGTGTGCACTAATCCCAGGCCCACCCAGCACTCCGTGCCCAGGGACCCTTTATGGGGCATTTGAAACTCAGCTGATTCTCAATCTCAGTGTTTGTTGAATTGAATTGAATTGAATTGAACTGAATTGAAGCTAATAAAGGGAGTATTTTATATTATGCTAGAAATAACATTAATTTTCTCAGAAGCCAGCAAACAGAACTACCTTATTGTAGTAAACCATGTTTGCAACTGACAGAAAAATTTGAAATATGCACTTTGAAACGTTATCGCTGGTTGAAAATGGCCAAAATTGTCATACTTGGCCACCAATGGGCATAAAACCACAACTGGTCAAATTACAGTTGATAAATAACAGCGACCAGTGATTGACGGCCATTATGGGGATCAAGTCTTGACAGTTCGGAAAAAAACCGTCAGCGTTTCAAAACAGCACTGCCCAGAACACCAGCATGGGCTTGGAAATTCTAACTTTGATTTGTGTTGCTTCTGAGCTCAGAGACATTTAGATGGTGAGGAAATGTACAGTGTATTTGTGAAAAGCAATGTTTAGGGGGAGTAAAGAGGACACATACGTAAAAGGCATTTCATAAGTTTGAATTTTAGTGTTTTTAGATCTATTAAGTCACCCCTTTGGGGACTATTTGAAAATACATGAAAGTGGAAACTGTGAGCCTAATGGTATGGCAGGAAAAGGAGTAAATTGCTCCTCTGAGGTTGGGGAGGGTTGACGAGATATATTAACCCTTTCAAGACCCTTGGGCAGATTTCTTCCATGGATGTTAAAAAGTTTAGTGTCTTCAAACTTTTGTAATATATCTGCCAACGTGATCAATGACTGTTAAATCCAGTGTCTTGAGAACTAGTTCTGTTTTCAGGTCTGGAAGAAAGCACATTTTTCTGTGTTTTCTTCTTAAAGAATATAAACACATACACTCCAAACTTTAAACACATAAGAATATTTCTTTAGTGTTATACTGTTTCCGTGTTTTACCTTGTTATTTTTAACTTTTTAAAAAATATTTTGATGATGCACTCCAAAGATATTTTAAAATGAAGGTATTGTTTAGTTCATATAATTTAATGCTTTCCCGATCTCACAGTTTTAAAATATCTGCAGCTCTGTGCATACTGTAAGTGTGGGGGAAATCATGGATGTAACCCCAAGCAAATACTGCTTTGTGCTGCCGTCCAGCCTGGGCAATAATGACCCCATGTAAATGTGCTGAGTAATTTGAGTTAAATATTGCATCCATGACCACCTCTTTGGGCTCTACCTACCTTCTGTTTTGTTTTCACTCTGCTTAGAGTATTTATTACAGCATCACAACAAGTCGTGGGCAGTCGGTGTTTTATTCTGCGCAGTCAGCTGTGGAGATGGACAACTCTGAGGGGCCCCTGATGTCCGCCCTCTTCTGTCCCACAACAGTTATCATCTCAACGCTCGCTAGATTTTGAGTCCAGGAAAGCCCCAACTCTACTGCATACTTAAGATCACTTAAAAAATTGTTTGCAAAATTAACGACTTTGTGAGGAAATACTGGCGTTATCACCTTATAAAACTTTTCATCGGCCAGATCGATTCATCATCTGTCTGTCAACCTATGTATCTTCTATCGATCGATTGATCGGTTGATCTGTCCTCCTCCCGCTCCTCTGTCTCTAGGCTCGTTGTCTGTCTCTCGCCTATAACAAAATGACCAGGAGGGCAAGGACTCTGTCCGTTTGGGCCACTCTACTCCCAGCTCCGAAAACAGTGCCCGGCACACAGCAGGCACTCGGCACACACGTGCGGGATCTGCACGAGGCAAGACTGGCCTAGCAGCGCCTGCTCGGACGCAGTGAAGCAGGACCGCGGATCCCCCACCCCACCCCTCTCCCCGCGCTCCGCCAGCGCCAGCGGGGACGCCCTTGCCGGCCGCACGTGTGCCTCCCGCCTCCGCCAGGAGAAGGTCCCAGGAGGGGCTGCAGGAGGGGCCCAGGAACCACGCAGCCACAACCTCGGGTGGGTGGGTGTCACTGCTGTCCCCACGCGGTGACGCCTTGCCCACCTCTGCCTCCCTTGTCACAAGTCCCTCCTCTCTTATTTCAGTGTTGAGCTAAATGACAGGCCCCCCTCACCCTTCCTCTGTCCCTGCCCTTCCCGTCCCCCCGAGAGCCTCGAGTCCCCCGGCGCTGCCCTCCCTCCCCTCTTTCCTGGGGAGCACGGCGTGGATTTGGGCATCCCGCTGGGGCAGCATCAGGCAAAGCGAGGCAGCTTCCCTCGCCCCGACCCGTGAACCGGGGTCAGGGAACTAAGACAACCCGAATCTTCTAGAGACATAAGTTCTGTCTGGCTTTGACCCTCTGCACTGTCTCACGAAATTCCTCACGAGAACATTTTCAAAAACACGTTGAATATTGTAGATTTCTCATTCTATTTGGCCATGCTGCCTGATAACATATTTAAGTTTTCAGAACGGGTGATTTAAGGAGCCAAGAGGGGATGCAAATAAGGGTGGCCGGGTCAGTGAGCTTCCCAGGAGCTCACCTGCATCAAAAGAAGGTGTCAAGTGTGAGTGCCCAGGCGTGAGCGTCACCGTACAAGGAACAAGATGGAAAGTGTGAGGATACCGCGCTGCTTTTTACCAATACGCAACATCAGTACGCTGCTAAGTTTTATATTAATTACCTTCTCATTCCAAGTTTTCATTTTCTTTGACTGTTTTTATTTTTTTAGAATCCAAAGTAGTACGTCGGCAGATAGCAAGCGTTGCACAGGTATCAATATCTAAATGGAGACAGGTGTCTGTCTAGACATACGGTGCCCTGTGCGGATGAGAGAGTTGGGCACATTGTAGGCAGCCTGGACGCGCAGGTGTCCAGGCGGGTGTGACTCAGGTTGTTACACCGTGATTTACTACATCACGGCTGATGCTCAAGAAGGCGTGGTTTAGTAGTCACTGGTTATTTCAATTTACTCTTTTTGCGTTTTTAATTACTAAATGAATCCCTCATGGTCAAATGATTAATTGCCCAATAATTCACTGCAGTACTTTCTTTTCCTATTTGCGCAAAGCGCAGTGCATAAAGAAAGTATTTGGAATATGGGCTGACGTTATATATGATAGCAATGCATTCATACCACTCTCCTTCAGGGGCTGTCAGGACTTTCATGATAAAACTCCCATTTTCAAGGTGCTTAAAACTAAGCTGGGAAAATTCATTTTCAGCTGGCAGCTGGCATACTGGATGTCCACCAGAGAGCAAAGTTTTTAAACCAAATTTGAGAATTTATTGGGCCATTGTTACAATGTCCCTTTGTTGGAATCTGTCTAATGTTTCTTCTTTTTTTTATAGTTGGTGAACAATATTATATAAGACACAAGTGGACAATACAGCGACTCACAAGGTCAGTTATAAAATAATGGTCGTATCCCCAGTGCTGTATGATGTATCTCTGCAGCTTACTTTATACATAATAGCTGGTGCCTCCGAACCCCCTGCCTCTGTACTGCCCCCCCCCACCAATGCTTGTTCTTATGACAGGATTTATGGGAGTGGGGACAAAGGACCAAGCATATGGTGTCATCTCCATCACCTGCTGTCTCGGTACATCCCACCAAGTCTGCAGTCATTTTAGAGCAGACTACCTGACACTACTCGAAAGCTCCCTGCTTTTATGTGACTCCACATTCCTTCTTTCTGGACTCAGGTCCTGTTTTTCCACCCTCCCACCTTCCACGTGCTAATCCCCCTATGAAGGCTGAAGTTTCTGCCCTTCCAGGACACCCCACGCTCACCTGAGGTATTACCACTGAGAGCTGGCCTTGAGATGAGTTAAGGCCATGGGACCCAAGGCCACGATCAGAGCATGTTTGCAGTATGCAGTAAATAATGGCTGTACACATGCGTCAATTATGTAAGATTTATAACAAAGGAAATAGAAGCATGCATGCACTAGAGATACTCTGTAAGCCTAATAAACAAAGAAATTCACATTCCGTATGTGCTGACAGAGAACAGATTAAAAGCAGAACAGGTGCATCATAGGCGTGCACCTCCCTGTGGCAATAGAATAAAGTGTTGTTAACCCCATCATGTCTCCTGCTTAAGTCTGTCCAGTGGTATGGCAACTCCTCGTGCATTTTTTCATTTTGAGGCCGCTCACCTCCTAGAACCCCATGTCAGCCTCCCTTGGCTGACAACTGCCATGACTTACCCTGAGCATCATTCCTGCAAGAAATTCTGCTTTTCTTTTCAAAAAATAATTTAAATAATCATTAAAAATAATTTTTAAATGCCAGTATAAAATAGATTAAATATACGGAAAATCAGAATTCATTTTCTTTTAGTCAAAAATCAGAGTCAGTTTTGTAAATGTCCATTTTTTCTAAAATATATATATTAAATTATATGAATTGATATTATGGTTGTATGATGTTTTATATCTATAAAAAGTTCCATATATAGTATACATAAAGTTTTTTATCTATAAAGTGTATATATATTAAAACTTTACATATAAACATACATATAAATTTTATACATGTTACTATATATAAGGAACTTTATATATAGAATACATATTTATATATATAATTAATTAATGATATAGAGTTATATGCTCTTATAATTTTCAAAACTTCCCACTCTTGTTAGGTACTCCTTATAATCCAAATATATATGTTTTCATGTGTCTTTTCTCACTTAAACAAGCCTGCCCATTTTGCTGCTTACTTCAAAGAACATGTTTTCCTGAGGTCGATCCTCTCAATCTTATCGTTCTTCCCCACTGGATCATTTTCTGTTCTTAGGTTAGTCATTTCTTTTATCCTTCTGGGTTTACTCTGTTACCATTTCAACTTCTCAGTTTGGTTACTAAGCTAATTCATTTTCTTTCTTTTAGTAATGTTTGTACTTAAGTCCCCAGTTTTCTTAGTAATTATTGTTTACCTATAGCCCAGAAATTTCGGTATGTCGGATGATTGCTGTTTTTACAGATTCCTCACTGCCATTCTGCCCATTGTAATGTTTCTACATGAGCTCTGGGCTCAGATTGGACAGGTCTTCTTGGGTGTCTGTGTGGTGACACTGGCTGGGAGAAGAACTCTCTAGAAGCCAATATAATGCAACAAGATCCCAGAAACACCACCACCACCACCACAACCACCAACAAAAATCCATAAAAACAGTCTAAATGATAGAGTAATACACAGAAGAGACATTTAAAATAACTTGATTCGGAAGAGAATTCCATCCCCATCACTTCTTTTGAAAATCATAGTGGAGACTTCAGGCAAGGAAAAAAATAGTAAAATAAAAGCATCCAGGGAAACACTGAGGTGAAAACTCGAGGACAGTGTGACCATCTAGATAGAGGGTTCGGGGGAGCCAACCACAAAGCACGGAACTGACGAGTCATCTTGGTAAGGTTGTGGAATAAAAGATCTATGTACAAAAATCCATTAAGTCTCTGCACTAGCAGTGTACGTGTCGGGTGTGCCTGTAGGCTCTTATTGCAATATATTGGTTTCCAGGGAGTTTTTCAGTTTTCACTGTTTTCATCTTTGAAGGGGATTGCTTTTTCTGTCCCAATTATGTATAGTCTGAACTGTGCAAATGTACCTCAGAAAGGTATTTTTGTTTGATCATATGAGGTTTTTACTAGTCCAGCATCAATGATCATAAATTTTTCTCCACTTGGTGAGTAGAATAAATGCAAACACTTAACCCATGGGAAATGCAGGTCCATGGTTTCAGATTCTTGGGAGCACTGCTTCTTTGATGTTCACCTACAGCCTGGAATAGGCATAAAACGTCCTTTTGGTTTCTCTGAGTCAACTGCTATGTTTTTTTCTGGTCAAAACTTTTAATAAAGTTACAACTTTTCAAGGGTTCTGGCAAAAGGCATTGCCCCATTTCCAACTGTCCATCTAAGCAGGCTGAAGACTTCATCTTCTGTGTCTTCACAGACAGTGAAGCCTACGTAAGAAGTGCCTCCACCCTCATCACCACCTCCATCAACACCATCATCACCTTATCCACCTCTACCACTATCCTCATCACCACCACCACCACCTTCACCACTGTCCTCATCACCACCTCCACCACCTCCATCATCACCACCTCCACCATCTTCACCACCTCCATCATCACCACCTCCACCTCCACCATCTTGTCCCCCACCACTCCCTCCATCCTGGGTCCCAGCACCATCTTTCATGCTGATGGTTTGATTTTCATTTCTTTCTTGTGGCTTTATTTTTTGTAACATCAGCACTGCAATAAAGTAGTTTTACTTAGAAGTTTACCTAACATTTCTAGAGGTTTGTACTGAGAACATTTTTGTTTTCATAGTTGAGCAGATTGTTGTAAGTGTACATAGGGTATTATCTTTTTCATGGTGGAAATTTCACTAGCCTCTAAGCCCCACAGACGACCACACTGCTACAGTGTTTCACTGGTGGTTGGCTCTTCCTGAATGTTGGATGACAGGTCATTACTTTTCCAAAGAAATCTTATGCAAATCACCTAATTTAACTGCCTTCAATAGTTTTAAATTTGTTGTTTTAGTAATTCCTTTTGACTGGCAAAATTATGCCTTTCATTGTGTCTGGTGTTTTATTCCCAGATTTATTATAAATGTGATGGCGTCAACCATCTATTCTTTTCTTTTTGTTTTCTGCCATGTAAACTCAGCTAAATGAAAGTGCTTTCCCATCAAATTTTAATAAAGACTTAGTAACTTTCATAGTCTACCTTTGCTTGGAACAGATCCTAAAGTAACACCTGTTACCTGTGAAAGTATTTCTTATAAAAAGATAAGGCAGCATTTTATCACTGCGTGGGCATTGGGTCCAACCCGTTCCACCACAGGTTGGGGTGACAGGCCAATCATTTAGATAGTTACTCATTTCCTGAAGTAAGGTCTCAGATGAATTGGAAGGAAGAGATAAATTGCATACGTGCAAGAAAAGAGACAACCAGGCATCTAAGCTAGAGAGAGAGAGGGAGGGAGAATGAATGAGAAATTAAATATGGACAGTTGGGACAAAGAGAAAGAGACAGAGAAAGAACCCCCATTTCACATGAATTAGCCACATGCATTTGAAGAGATCAACATTTAAATGCATCTTTTGATGAGTTTTTTGAACAACAAAGAATCTTGTTTTTAACTAGTTAATCAAATCTTAATTAACACATACATTTAACTTTTACATTTTATATTACGTATTAAGCAAAGTTCCTTTGTCCTTAAAGTAGGAACAATGCTATATTTTTATTCCTGTGTTCTATTTGCTGATATTCATTTACCTGTTTTATCAAGGCTGCTATAAGTATTTGTTGCATTTCACTGCTTAATTAATATAAAATTGTGAAATATACCATGTTGATGTTTTCCATAGACATTCCAAATGTTCTGTGTGTATGTATATATTATAAAATCTTC
The DNA here is from genome assembly GCF_036321535.1 of Camelus dromedarius. Taxonomy (NCBI): domain Eukaryota; kingdom Metazoa; phylum Chordata; class Mammalia; order Artiodactyla; family Camelidae; genus Camelus; species Camelus dromedarius. The sequence goes on from NC_087455.1 coordinate 37,824,910, forward strand.
TTTAAGGAGTTCATTATTTTTCTGTTTTGCTCAAATACCTGATCTTACTGCCTTAACTTTTTAAAAATTACTTTTGATGTTGACCATGAATCAACATCAAGCTATTTGATCAGCCAAATGATTAGCCAAAAAAATAAAATAAAATAAAGAGCACGTGATCATTAAAATGTAAAAAGAACAGGAGGTGTGCCAGTCAAGCCTATGTCAGTGGTGACCAGAATCAATCTGCTTGTTGGTGAGCGCAGCCTGTAAGGACCAGGGTGGAGGGCGGGCTCCTACACAGGTAAGCATCCCCCAGAAAGGGATGCAGGCACCGCCCACTGGGCCGCCTCCCCAGGGGCTGGACAGGAAAGGAGAGCAGCTGTCACTGAAGACAGCACCTTCATCATCCACTGACCCTCGTGGGCCTGGGGCTGCCTCCAGCGCCCCCTCTCCCCTCCTGTCCTCAACAGCACACCATCCTCCAAGGCACAGTCTACCAGCTTAGTAACATTATTCCCTACAGCAGATGTCACTGATTTAAGACAATAATAATCAAAAGAGGTAAAAATGTGGCATAACCTGCTTATCTGAAACAATTCAGTGCATCTGGGGCCTGCCTCATCTGGTCTCCATCCAAAAAGGTGTGTTTGTTAACAGGGGCAGATGTAGACACACCTGCAGTGTTGCAGTGGTGATTGCTTGTGAGTTTACGGAGTGTTTTGTGGTCTTCAGTACACTGTCATATGAACGTGTGAGAGAAAAGCAAGACTTAGATGTCCTGGGTGGTCCCACGTGGTCTGGCCACGCTGGCCCTGCCTGAGGTGGAACTTTCTCCTGCACCCCCTTTTCTCCTCCTCATACAGGCATTTCTCCTGGAGAGCTAGCCGCATGTTTGCATCTATGTGTCGCACTCAGAACAGATCTTCGTCTGTCTGCTCATTAAAATCCAGGAGCTACAGCATAAAAGCATAAAGAAAAGGACCCTCACACTGCAGCCCAAACTTTGCTGCACGTGATCAATACACGCCAGGCGGAGGTGCGTCTCCTCAATTGTCTGTTACAGATGTGCGTGATGCCCTGTGTCCAGGTAGCAGCCCCTGTGCCGCGCCGGCAGGAGTGCTGTTCATGGAAGGTTCACCTGCTACCTCGCCTCCCAGCCAGCTGGAGGCAAACCAGACTGATAGCCCTGAACCAGCGCGGCACAGCCCTGATGATCTTACACCAGGCAGCCTGATGTACTGCTCTGTCATCTACCAATCCCTTTCCAATATAGATCCGTTCCTAAATGAGCCGTCCCTTGTTTTGTACCATGAGCAGTAATTTAAAAAGCAGCACATTGGTTTTAACTAATATTATGAAGGCTTTGGATGTGCACATGCTTACAGCTGAGTGGGCTTCACTCATCTTTCACTGCACAACAAAGGATCCTGATTAAAGTTCAGACACAGGGAAAGAGAAATGTGTCTGCAATTGAATGTGTCAAAACTTATACCTGCTCTGTTTTATTATAAATCTCGTTTCAGTATCAGTGGTGATTTTCTTCCCTGAGTTTTCAACAAAATGGAAAGAGCATCCTTAAGCCCAGGAGAGAACATAAGAAATGGGGGGAAGTGCTTTTTGTAAAATGCTGTTGTCCTACTATAAATGCAGTTCGCTTTAAAAAATAAGATCATTTGCATTGTGTGTAACTCATTTGAAAGTGAATCATTTATTAATGGATGTCCAGTATTTGCTTTGGTTCCAAAAGTGAAACTCTCTCCAGTTGAAAGTAGCTTCTGACTGTCCTGTGTAGTCAGAACTAACTTCACTAAACTACCTGTGAAAATAAAGAAAGTGGGATGCAGTTTTGCAACAGCATCAGAAATCAGAAGCCAATCTCTGTAGGTGTGGGTGGAATTTCCACTCACTGCAAAACTAAAAAAAATCTACATTTAAAAAATATGCCAAATTGCACTCTGCTGGCTGAAGAAAGCAAGTTTTCTGATTTAGAAGTAACTAGGGGCGCTTATGCCCCCATTTCCTCTCTCAGGGCGGAGATGCAAGGTCCGAACCAAAACGAAGAGCACACGACTATTTATCCTCTCCAACCATCCAGGCAGCTGCAAACCTTGCCTCCACCCTCAGCATCTCCCTTCCTGGAGGACAAGATAGATCTCACGTGAGATTACCTAAGAATACATTCCAACACATGAGTAACACAAGTAACATTTGCAGATGTTAAAATATAAAGGTCTCATAATGTTTTTAAAGTACACTGTTGGTAAAGTAGTTAGCAGGCTATTTTAAAAGAGCCTCAAAGCTCCAAATGTACCTTAGTTTGTGTAAGACTGTAGCACAGTAAACGTGCAAGACACTTTACCCCCAAATACTGAAAACTCCGGGATAACATGCTGGGTACTGACACCTGGCCCCGGCCAGGCGCAGGCCTCAAGTGGTGGGGAAATTAGTGCTGGCCTTCTGGTTTCGTTTGGTTTTAATGGGAGGTGGTTAGGGATATATATGATAAGAAATAATGAGTTCATGGCCTCTAAGGACTTTCTTAGTTTGTACTGTGGCCCATTATGTTTAAATTTCACTATTCTTTACTTTTGCGCATTGTGTGTTAGTACAGACTGAAACCAGTTCATTTTTATTACTTCACAATAACACAACCGTGAAGATGACACAATTGAAGCATGTTCACCTCATTTATTTTGGTGGGAAGTTTTCTGACACAAACATACCACCCAAGAGGAAAAATATTTAAAACTTGTTCTAACAGGGGAAAAAAGATAGACCTTTTATTATACTGTAAAGACAAGTTAACTCCAAGTAAATTGACATGTTAAATACACCTCCCCCCAGACGCACACATGCCTCTCCCCGAGCAAGTGTGGGTGGGCAGCTACATCATCTGGGGACAAAAGACGTTTAAAAGCATAAAGCAATAGAGAAACGTGCATTCAGCCTACAGAGACGGCCTGCTCTTCTACGCGGTGTGTTAAGTGCTGAGTGTCAGCCGTGATCTGTGACGTGGACCTACTTTCTCCGCGGGGCTCAGTCTGCCGAGACTGAGGATAAACAAGTGTGGGAGATGCTTGGACTCCACCCTTTACCCACCTCACTTCATTCCCATGGAGGATGCGCAGACCGCCTTCCACTCGGAGCACACATTTAGAGTTTTGGGGCTAAACCCGTGGCATTAAGTCCTTTCTCAACTGATTTTCATTTCCCTGAAGCTTAAACAATTGAAAGATTAAATAAATTGCCCCTCAGCAGGAAGAGACCCAGAAAGGGGCCCAAGAGCATCACTGAGGCAAAGAGCATGCAGGTGATAAGGTGGACCTTGTGCTGTTTGCACAGATGCCAGGCTGTGTCCTGGGCACACATGAGGGTTAGGTGAGAACAGTTACACGATGCTCCCAGGATCACCTGGCCACTGGGAGTCACAGTCCTGCCAGGTGTTCTTGTCACGTGCATTGGTTCTCTCATAGACAACCTGGGCATATGGGCTCTGGTGTGTTCCAGCAGACAGGCAGCTGAGAGGATTTGGGAGGGGACCTGAAGAGGTATCCTTGGATGGGCTTTCAGGACCAGCTCCCACCCACACCCCAGAGCTGGGCCATCAGAAGAGCTGCTGCCTCTGAGGTGGTGGATGCCAGAAGCCTGAGCCAGGGCTGTCAGTCTGGTCCCTGAATCACCATCCCTGCCCTGGTCTGGAGCTGCCTTTCCAGCTGGTGCACAGGAGGTGTAGGTCAGATGTGAATGGCTCACCTGGCGGGTCTGCCCCATCCTGGGAAGAGCAGAAGCAGTGTGGTGAGACCAGCCACATGGGCTGGGCGGTGAGTGTAGTAAGTTAACATTTATTGATGCATGACTAGTTCCTCAAGGGCTTCTCCAGGGAAATTAAATTGACTTTAATACAACATCAATATTTTTTAAAAAATGAAATATTTCTTCTACCCATGTTTGCAGACTAAGACTTGTATTTGCTATCCAAGTAAGTATGTGTGTGGGTGGGTGCTTCATCGTGGTAAGTACCAAAAAGTTCAGGGTACAATGACGCTTTGACAGTTGGGCATCTATATACAAAATGTACACGAGCCCCTACATCACACCATACACAGAAATTAACTCAAATGGATCACAGGCCTAAAAGTAAGATTCAAAAATATAAAACTCTCAGAAAAAAGCGCATGAGTAAGTCTTCCTAACTTTGGTTTAGGCAATAATTTCTTGGGTGTGACACCAATAGCACAAGCAATGAAATTTTAAATGGACAAATTGGACTGAAAACTGAAAACCTTGTGCTTCAAAGGACACCATCAAAAAAAGTGAAAAAATAGTACAAACACCAGAAGAAAATGTTTCAAATCATTTATCTTGTATTCAGAATTTTTTTTAAAACTTGTAACTCAAGATAAAAAGGCAACTAACTCAATTTAAGTGGGCGAAGGAGCTGAATAGACATTTCTCTAAAGAATATATATAAATGGCCAATCAGCACATTAAAAAATAAATCTGAACATCGTTAGTCATTAGGGAAATGCAAATCAAACCATAATGATACCATTTGTCACCCACTCTAATAGCTGTAATAAAAAAAGAGAAAATACCCAGTGCTGGGAAAGATGTGGAGAAATGGAGGCCCTGATACACTGCTCCTGTGAATGTAAAGCGGTGCACTCACTGGGAAGAACAGTTTGGCAGCTCTTTAAAAATGTGATTAACCCTCTGACCCAGAAATTTGACTTTTAGGTATACAGTCAAGAAATGAAAGTATATGTCCATATAAAAACCAGTACACTAATGTTCATAGCATTATTCATAATAAGCAAAACTGGAGACAGCCCAAACGTCCACTCACTGGTTAAATGGATAAACGAAATGTGGCAAAGACATGCAATGGGAATAAAAGGATAAAAGGACAAGGTGTGGGAAGTACGACGTGGCTGAACTTCAGAAGGATCAGAAGCTCGGGGCAGGGGGAAACAAAGCAGCGCACGGGGTGTGAGTCCATTTCTGTGAAATCTCCGAAAGGAGAGAGAAGGGAGGTTCAGGGCTCCCCAGGGCAGGGTGTGGGGTGCGGGAGTCAGTGTCATTAGGTATGTGTTTTCTTTTTAAGCTGATGGAAATATTCTAGAATTAGATTGTGGTGACGTCTGTACAACTGTCTGTACACAGACTCATTGAGTGTGCATTAAAATGGGTGAAATTGATGACATCAAAGAAACTTTTCAAAAAGAAAGAAAGAGGCAAAGAACAGAAATATCACCTCTAGTGAAACCACAGGGCTGACAGCTGACTTTCCAAAAGCAGAAAACTGAAACACCATCAAGTTGTTAAAAAATAAACTTGACTAACTACCACTGATACAATGTAAAACTGTTTCAAATATTACACATTTTTCCACAATTTTTTCACACATAAGCGCTCAAAATATTGAGTGTTTTTACCAATAGATCCTCACTAAAATTACTCCTAAAAGTAAGCACTTGAAGAAACATCCTTGATGCAAAAAAGGATGGTGAGGGAAGAAAAGAGTAAATATGGACACATTGGCTATAAAATAATTAAAATGTCTAATTTTGTGGAGTTAAGCTCAAAGTGAAGTATTGGAAAACAGTGGCGTATATGTCAGGGGGGTGACCGGAATGAATTATTACACAGGTCTTGTTGGATGTTGTATTTAATAATAATTTTCTAACATAGGTGGCAAAATGGAAACCAGGAATGGAGAGGAGCGTGTGTCATTGGTAATAGTCTCATCCTGAAAAAAAAACCAAAACTGGAGTCAGCTGATACTGTCAAGAGGTTATTGAAAAAACCCAGCTCATCAATGACGTGGTGTGAGATGTTATTCTGATGGGAGAAGAATGCCGGGGGTAGCGGGGTGCGTGGATCAAGGAACGGTTCATAAAGTGAAGAGGAGACAAACCTCTAGACGTTTTCGCATTGTCTTACTGCCCGTGTGCAGCGGGAAGTCACGCGTTCTTGTGCGCACTGTCCAGCGTCCAGAAAACCATGCGTTTTCCTGAGTGTCTCCGTCTCGGCTGACCTGGTCTCCTCCTTTATCAAAGGGCCCTGCTGACCCCAGGAGGCCACAGCATTGAGCCACGGAGAACAAAGCAGCCAACAGGTGCAAACGTTTGCGGCCTTCGGTGGCAGTCAGGGAAGCTGAGCCCTGTTTGTTGAGCCCTGGGGTCTTGTCAGGGCGCCCTTCCTTTCTGATGTGAAAAGGTGGCTCTCTGCAATGCCTCAGTGTAAACCCGTGCAGGCCTGCCAGGAACCAGCGACAGGTGACTTCCAAAACACGTGCTCTCCAGTGACAAGACCTGCTTTCTTGGTACCTACTTTTTGGGGGAGAGGGGGACTAAAAAATACAGAAAAAAAATCCTTAAGGCAGTGGATTCATAGCAAACAAGAATACGTATCAGGTAAATTACAAAGACAGAGTTGTATTCTCCTTCGTTCATTCAGCATGTTTGAACCCACCATTCGGATCACCTGCCTTAGGCAGTGAGCTCCCCTTTCTGGTCAAACCATTAGTTAAGGTCGGCCTTAGGCTGAGTGAACTTTCCATAGTTCCATGTCTTTGGGAATGGCCCTCAATTTGTGAGACTAATAATAATCCAGCTTTAGATGAAAAACCTTCTCTTAGAAGTGTCCAAAACCAGTTACCTCCTGCCCAATATATACTTTTTATAATGCCACAATTTGCAAAGCACACAATTTTTCTTATTTATATAACTGGTTTAAAGATGAAAATTGTTGTCCGGGTGACTTCTATAAATTATCTAAAATAACTAATCCATTAGTTGTCCCATTGCACCATGTGGATTATTTAAAAACAAATATATCTAGAAATTATTGGAGCTTTTAAAAAAAGCCAAATAGAGTTTTCAAGTGCCCTGATGACAAATACAGCCACATCTACAAACCTGAAATCAGACTGCAGGAGGGTTACAACACAACACCCAGCTGGTTTTTTGTTTGTGTTTGTTAAAACCTGTGAAAACCAGCCAATTAATTCCATTGTCTGCTGTTCCAGCTGCCTGATACGGTGAAGGTGCAAATGCCAGAAGTTAGAACAAGTCACCTATAATCGGATGTCAAAGTAATTTTTTTTTATTGAAGTGTAATCAGCTTACATTGTCAAAGTAATTTGGCAGGAACCAGGCGAGGCTTTGGCTTCTGAAGTCCACCACGTTTATGCGTGTTAAACGTTTGCGTGTGTTGACTCTGTGAAGTCACTTACACTAGTGTGCATGAAAGAGGTTCTGAGACGTTTTTCAGATTTCCACAACTGGCTAAAGATTTAAGAGAGGACCTGGGAAATTCTTACGTGTGTGTGTGTATTCAAAATCAGCTGTTAGTCAGCAGTGACCCAAAGAAGGTAAAAGACTTCATTTAACACAGGTTACTTATGAGGTAAATGTGTGAGCATTATACTTGTAATGAACTGCGTATTTAATCAGCATTCTGCAATTGAGTCATTATGGTTTCTAAAGAACCAGGCCAGTGAGAACCTAGGGGCTAAAATTAAGTTGTTAGGGTTTAGTTTTTGATGGCATGTTAAACGGCTGTGTATAACTTCTCAGTGGAGTGGGGTTTTAGAGCCAATGGTTGGCTGTATGTGGGAGTACTTCCAACAGTCATAAAGTATGGTCTAAAACAAGCCCACTTTCTTAAACAGGTGATTGCTTTGGGAAAGATTCTGGAGAGTTGCAGAGGTAGTTTCAGAACTGCTGTGGCTGACAGGAGAAACTGAAGGCATATGGCGCCTTGGGTGGGAGACAACATGGTTCAGCTTGCAGTGGGGAGACTCATGGGTTTACATGACTGTGTCCATGACGTGCTGCGGGACCTCCAGGGAGTTCCTTACACCGTCAGACAAATGGAGTGGGTGGAGCCACTGTGGGATGTTAACATCTTGACATGTGAGTGAAGAGAACTAAACAGTTGTCAACACACAGCCCTCCTTTGACAGGTGAGCAGCTGAGAGATTTGAAAGTGACTTTTCTGAGCTACCTGGCAACTCAGTGGCAGGGTCAGATTGACCCACGTGTCATCTTTGCTCATTGTTAGTCCAGCGCCTTTACAGCCCCGCCCTGCTGTTCTTTTTCTCCCAGAGGCAAAAATACATGTGTCAGAAGGCTTACTTAATCTTTCAGTCTGTTCAAGGACAGACCAAGAGCAATGAGGTGGGAGAAATGGTGAACGGGGAAGAGAGCAGCAGGTGGTGAAGGGTGGCGATTCCCCCGAGGCTGCGGATCTAAACTGGGATCGCCAGGGGCAGTCAAGATCCAACCCCCCTGCATTCCAGGGAACGTGTGCCTTTTGTTGTGAAAAATCACTAATTGGAAATTTGCAGAAAAGAAGGGAAAAAATGAACAAACCCAAAGTGATAATGTGCAAAAAGTATACAATATAAATGAATGAAATGAAACAGCCAAGTTCAGAGGCTAATGTTAAGAATAATAAGTTGTATTTAATGTAACGTGACTGTCGTGTCAAGCGGATACTCAGAACAGACCAGAGAATGTGGTGACAAAAACGTATGAATCAAAGCAGAGAACTGTTGTAAGTTCTTTAATCATGGATTCTCTAGAACCTAGTTGAATAAAAATATTTTGAGGCTATTCCCTGTGGAGGTTGTTATAGAAAGTGAATGGGGTTATTTTATCCATATTAAAATGTGGGATTTTCTGTTTATGACATCACCATTTGATTAGTGCTTAAATTTTATCTGAGAATTAAAAGTAAGTATGAGATCATAATAATATAATACTACTTTTAAATTGACATCTTAAGAAAAACTTGAGTAACTACAATAAACACAAGGTATTGACAACAATGAATACTTAGAGAAAATGGTTCCATGGAGTTTTTTTTTTTTTTTTTTTTTAAACTTAGAATTCGGTTTTGGGCGTGAAAACTCTGCCTTTGTGGTATGTCGCAGAGTCTAGTTTACCCCAGATCCCAGTATTAATGCTCATACTGCTTCAGCTTGGTCCGTTCTCAGAAGCCTGGGCTGCATTACCAGGGGTGTTTGGTGTTTCCAATAAGCTGAAATTGTGCACCTGGGTGTGTGTGGAGATGACCGAACACTGTGCTGACGTATCCTCTCAGGCACTCGGGATCGAGGAGGAGGGCTCCAATATCTGAAGTGCAGAGTGCAAATGGGTTTCTCCACTTCATGATACAGGGGATGAAACCGAGACTCAGCGGGCAGAGTGAGGCTTCTGTTAAGATATATCTGGAAATTAGTCATGTGTAGGTAAATTATCAGTCACACTTGAGATCAGACATCTTGCTTAGTCATTCAAGAAGTACTGGGTGGATGCAAACAAAGGTAACAAAGTGGATTCCGAAACAGGAGTCAGGCGCCGGTACCTTTCATTACCGATGTGATGGGTGGACGAGCATCAAGAACCCAGTCTTAGCTCCCAAGACCCTGGCTTTTAATCCACAAGCTTGGAAAACAGATACCATGTTGTTACACCTAAAAGGTCCTTCTTTTGTTTACTAATGGATAATAGCTGACAAGCTGATTAGAATTTTTAATATATGCCATCTACTTTCAGTAACAAAAGTGACATTTCTGGTATATGATTATATATTTGTGTCTATGTGTCTGTGTGTATACATATGAATTCTCTGTAAAGAAAAAAGACAATGAAAGTCAACTGTTTATCTACTTTATATGTGTTCAACATCTTGTAGTAACCTGTGGTGAAAAAGAATGTGAAAATGAATATATGTATGTTCATGTATGACTGAAGCATTATGCTGGACACCAGAAATTGACACAACATTGTAAACTGACTATACTTCAATAAATATATATATACAAAAATAAATAAAGATTAGAAAAGTCTACTGTTGTCTAATATGTTAATGTTTATTTGCAAAAGGTAATTAATATTAAACAGGATCATTGAATACATTTTAGTAAACATATTTCTTTAATATAAAGCCATTATATGCTAAATAAAATACCCTAAGTGATTGTATTTGTATTCTAAAGGGCATTCAAATTTCATATCTCATTTTTGTCCTTCATTATGAAAATTATACCCATTATGTGTTAGTTAGTATCTGCCTGTCCTGAGTCCCATTTTAGGTGGGAAATCCTAGTGGGAAACAAGCTAGAAATTGTCCCTACCCTTAAAGGACTCTTATTCTACAGAAAACATAATATAGTGTTTACTTGTATTTTGTTGTTTGAGTGGCTCTGCTATTTTGTATTTCCCTCCTAAATTTGTGTTTTTTTTCTTCGCTGTCTTGCACTTCATTTTAGAACAGCTTCTGGCACATGGTAGGTGCTCAAAATAAATCCGTGTTGAACAGCAGATAAGGTGGGGTGATCACTGAGGGTGCGGTCAGTGCTCTCCGGGGAGAGTGGAGCCCAAAGAACAGGAGTGTCTCCTGGGGCAGGTGTGCAACTGAATGTAATGGGGACGATGAGGTCCCTTTTGGAAGATCATGCGGAAAAAAGGGGTTTTAATTAAGAAATTCCTGTTTGAGTCCCAAGTCTGATACCAAATGGTTTCTCATCATGTTACATCTCAATGCCTTACCGTTCCCATGCGTGAAGGTTCTCTGTTCAAAGGTAAAAAAAATCATTGTTAAATATCACTTAGCCAAAGCAAATCCTCAGTACATACACCGTAATTTATTCAGCTCTAAAGAAGAATGAAACTCTGCCATTTGCAACAACATGCATGGACCTAGAGAGTGTCATGCTTAGTGAAATAAACCAGACAGGGACAGACAAATACCGTATGATATCACTTATATGTGGAATCTAAGAAATAATACTAATGGAAGTATACAGAAAACAAACATAGACTCACAGACAGAAAACAAACTAGTGGTTACCAGCGGGGAGATGGAAGAGGGAGGGAAAGATCAGGGGTGTGGGATTCACAGACACAAACTACTGCATATAAAATGATGAGGAACAAGGACACATTGTCGGCACAGAGGATTATAGCCCTTATCTTGTGATAAATTTTACTGGAGTGTAATCTGCAAAAATACTGAATCTCCTTGCTGCACACCTGAAACTAATATAATATTGTAAATCAGCTTTATGTCAATATAAACAGCATTTTGAATAGCATTTTATTTTATACGTCTCTCTCAGCAGGTAACTACAACTAGTTTTTGCTAAGTATATCCTAATAATAACCTGGATTCTTGCTATCTTTTAATCCCTAAAACCTGTGTCAAGCCCGATCCTCATGACTCAGTGAAAGCCTGGGTTTTAAGAGCCAATGACCAGTGCACCACCGATTAAGTAAGACACCCACAAAAACATGGAGAAGTCCTCTTTTAATACCAGTAGGTTCTGGAGATAAAATCATGGAAATAAGAAGAGAATCAGTGTCAAGACCCCAAACTTGAATATAAATGCTAACATAATTTGGGAATAAAAGGATATTCAATATTTTATTTTGTTTTATTTTTGTTACAGAATGTTCTCCTCAAATGAAATCTGAAGAAAGATGGAAAATTAGTAAACTGGATTTTAAAAAACTGGGTAAAACCGGAGTAAAATAGTTGATCTTAGGGGCTTGGAGGCTGGGTCAGTGGTTGTGTGCTGGGTTGGGGGTACTTCTCTGGCTCAGGGAAGCTGAGTGTTTGTTTTTTAGGATTCTGAGGGATGCTTGGGGCCATGCTGGTAACTTGAAATCAGCCCTGTTGTGAGTATTTACATGGTGTAGTTGGCACAGTCCACAGAAAAGGATGGTTTCTCTCCCAGAGAGCAGGCAACCCATGGTAACCAGCACACACTGCAGATTTGGGACAGAAATTCAGCCTCTCTGAGGGTCAAACCCTATTCTGAGAAAATGAGGTAGTAACTGTGTTGTTGCAAGATGTGGGGCATGTGTTTCACAGGGAGCAGCGGGTGGAGTGAGCATGCAGGAAATGCTAGTTCTTTTATTGGGAAAACCACAGGGACAAGACCAGGTGAGCTCAGTTCTGCCTCCCTGCAGTGCTGTGTGATACCACCTGGCCCCGTCACCCTGCAGGTACACAACGAGCCTTCACTCCCAGAGCGCCTTCCCCAGAGATGGTTTCTAATTCCCCACATGCTCAAGACTCTAAAAAGGGCCTATTCACAAGCTGCTCACCCAACACATCCTGACTCTACACGGTGGTTTCTGTTCCTAGCTCTGCCCCACCCGCCTCTCCTGATGTCTATCTGAAACCTTGAGTCCTCCCCGCTCCACTCCAGGAGGCAGCAGACAGTGGTCCAAGAGCCGGGCATGGCCCAGACCTCTTGGTGCTTGGTAAGGTGGGGTAAGGACATGTCATTCTGTCCTTGGTTGACTGGAAATGCACCGGAGACTTGGCTGTGGGCACGACCACCCTGTGGAGAAGCAGGGCGAGCATCCATGGACCAAAAGCGACCACTGATCAGACTGGGGCACTGAGACGGGCCGAGGGGCTCAGACCAGGGCACTGAGACAGTCTGAGGGCAGAGGGCAGACTTGCCCTGTATTTTCAAGGCAGAACTGAAAGGACCTGCACTGGATGTGTTGTCGGTTAAGAGAAAAGAATTTAAATGCCTTTATGAGAGAATTGGTGAATGGTGGTGTCATTAATTAAGACATTAAACATTTAGATGGAAATGGATTTGGGGGGCTGTGAGGGAATCCAGAGCCATGTTTCACGCATGTTAAGCTGGGATGACTGGTCGACTCAGGAGGGGAGCTGGTGAGCAGGCAGCTGATAAATGAATCTGGAATTCAGAGCAGAAAGGAGGCCTAGCGATATAAATTTGGGAACTGTGAGCACATTGTTGATGGTGAGAGGAAACAAAGATTTGGAAGAGATGTGAGGGCAGGACCTGGGCACTGCAGATGTCGGATTTGAGAAGAGGAGGCCCAGAGGAGGGAGAGGTCGGTGAGACAGGAAGGCTGCGAGGAGGGTGCGGGTCCCCAGTGCAAATTTCAAGGAGGGACTCACTTTGTCAAAGCCCCTGAGACAGCTTCTGGTGAGTGTTGAGATTTGGCCAAGTCAGATGGGAGACTGTAGTCGCAGAAAACATGATTCAGTGGCTTCCAGAGAGGGCATGGTGAGGAAGGGGAGTCAGGAAGGGGGTAGTCCGCCTTTAACAGAGAACTGAAAGCTTGTTAGGTTGCTGGGTGAATGTCCTTCTTTGTCCCTCCCTTCTTTTTTTCCTTCTGTGGCTTCCGGGAAGAGTCTATAGAAGAGAGTGTTGAATCACATAACTTTTCCCTCTTGCCCTTTTATTCTTTCTTCCTGGAAAATGGACCAATTGCTACTGCCGCAGCAGCTGTCCTTTGACCAAGAGGTAACCACTAAGACTAGAGTACCATGCTCAGAGCACACGAGTAGAGACGCCGACGGATCTTGAATTAATGAATCCACCTTCAGGATGGGATGCGTGCCTTAGCCTGCCTGTCTCTGGGCTTTTTACACACACACACACACACACACACACACACACACACACACACACACACAGCGCTATTCTTTCAGCCCAGTGTATTTCATTCCTTGCACATAAGCCTAATTATCAGATGTTCTTAAATACCTGATTTAATCCCAGAAGTGGGATATCAGTTGGGATCCACCGTCCTCCCCCAATTAAAAAAAAAAATCAAAATCCAAGAAATTTCAAATTTTATTAAGACTGACCTTTGTTGAAAGAAAAAGACAAAGTAAAAGCCAAGCCTTTGCCATGTGTAGACGTGATTGGTGTGCATTTCTAGTACAGAGCGGGGTTTGTTTTGTTTGTTTTGTCTCTTAGACAGGATTAGTCATAAACTTCATCAGTAAGAAATTGTTTTGGATTTTCTCCAGATCATCATTGTTATCGACCACACAAGTTAGAGCAGAGCAAATCATTGTTTGATAAAACTGGGGGAGATTCCTGGGTCCCTACAGGCGACTTTAGGGAGACTTACTGAGAAGGAGGAGATTGCATCTGAGTGGCTCAGGATTTAGCTGAAGCAAGAGCTTCAGTTATTTCATCTTAGAAAGAGTATGTTCCCTTTGAAAATGAAAGGCGTGTATCTGGCCCCTGAACACCCCATCAAGGCCGTGGGGACTTATCACAGCAGGACGTCCCAGGAGCTCACAGAGTGGCCTTAGAGCCCGCAAGTCGGTCACCCGATGGAAGGACAGACAATTTAGTCCACATGAAAGCAGCGAGTCTTGTTTAATGTTGCGGTAGGTTACCCTTACGCATTTGCTCTGCACTGTTCCGCTGTGCATAATTTAGAGAGGTAGGGGCTGCATTTTGGTATTAGTTACCATTATCAATATACTATTTGTCTATTAAATATTCATGCTGTCTGGCTTTTCAAGTGTGCACACGTGGCCCATGTGTTAAAATGGCCATGAAGTCCTACTATGAGGCTAGAGAGAAAAGCAGGCTTTTAGAAATGGCCCAGATCATTGCACTGACCCGGGGGGGGGGGGGGAGATGGGGAAGGGTGCTTCTGATCTGTCACCCTCTGAGGACCGGGAGCGAAGGTGTCCATCAGGACCCCCAGACCAGCCGGGCTTTCGGTGTCCAGGGTCTTCATCAATGCTTGTCATATTTTCCAGCACGTTACCTGTCAAGGTAAGGTGTGAAGACAGCTCTCTGCCTATTACAGAAGGGCTCCAAGAGCTCTGATTAAGCCCTTGGGAGAGCAGATGGCTCCACCCAGGAGAGGACGGTATTCCAGTGAAAGAAGGCCGGCAAAACTGGTAATCAGTGGAGACGCAGCCCCTGCTGCTGGCTCTGGGTGTCTCTCCCTGCTTCACCTGAGCTCTCAGAATCTTAGCGTATGGTCTTTGATAGGCATGAAATTACATCAAGGTCATTTCTAATAACTGTCAGTAGGTTGAGAGCAGCAGTCACTTTTACTGACACCTATGCTGAAGAGCTCGGGGAACACTGGTCCCCTGGGAGACATTACTGATATTAGTAAATGAGTATCGATGGCGGTTTGCTGAGCACAGCGCATGTACAATGTCCTCATGTCCTCTTCCTTTGGAGGAAGCAGGAGAAAGGAGCCTTTGTTTCGCAGAGATGTGGCCAACTCCACCACTCAAAACCCCCTGAAGGCTAAGTAAGTGGCCTGCGCTTTCGATTTGGTTACCTTCCTCTGTGAGGAGAAGAAATGTTCTTTCTTCTTCATATCCCCTCGATCTTTGAAATGTTATCTATTGCAGAGGATGTTTGGATGGAAAGGTGACTTTCTTTTACAGCCTCTTCTGCAGGAAGGATGGACCTGGAATAGGTGAGTGGTTTTCTAAGGAGGCTGGAGAGCAGCCTTGCCCGAGGGATGCCCTGGAGTTCCTAGGGTCCCTACGGCCCAGGCAGGGCGTCCGCATCTCAGCCCCAAAGCATGTAGCTTTTCAGAGCAGACCAGACCCAAACTTCAGGGGAGCTTGTCTGGAGCAGAAAAGGCAGATTGTCAAGGGAACACCGCAAACCGCTGGGAGGGGCTGAGACCCGGAGGGCAATAGCTCTGGAGAAACCCCAAACCAATAAGGGAAAGTCACCACGCCAGCTTCTCATGGGCCAGAGGGCGAAGATCTGGGGGAAAAAAAAAAAAAACAACCGTGTGGAAAATCAAACTAGATGTTCCTGGAAAAAAAGCAATAGCAGAAACAACGTAAAAGTCACTTAAGATTCCACTTGGAGGAAAAGTCCAGGACATGTAAATCCATAGACAGATTAAGACCAGGCTGGGACTGGGGGGTGGGGTTTATTTTGGGGGTGATTGAAATGTTTTTATTATGGTGACAGTTACATAGCTGTGAATATGCTAAAAACATTGACTCAGACACTTTAAATGGGTGAATCCTATGGTGCATGAATTGTATCTCAATAAAATAAATATGATAAAAATATAAGCCTGGAGAAGCCTCTGGAGCAACAGAAGAGAAAATGATGAAATGAGAGGAAGCGGACTATTTATCTCAGTGCTAACGCACAGATTTAGTAAGTAAGGGAATTAGCCTTCTTGCCATTATGTCTTGTATTTCTAATTCTGTAAATTCCAAGCAAGATAACAGGGGTGAAAAAAGGCTCTACTACAGGCCGCAGCCACAGGGAGCCAGCTCAAGGAAGCCAGTTGTCCGCTGGAGTGGTGCCCGCGCCGGTGAGTAGGGCTGGATGCGGCAGTGTTCCCGGGCTCGGCTGGACGCTGCATCTTCACCAGCTGTGAACTGGGCTGTTGAGCCCACAATGGTGTTTTCAGTTCTGAAACTTGTCTTTCAACCAATCCTGCCATGTGCATCCATTTACTGGCCACAGGTATCACTCCCGTGTCCCCCAGCCTATCCGCTCATTTTGTTTTTTCAGTAGCATCTTCTTTGCTTTCTATACCTCCTTGCCCAGTTCATCACCACCCCACTTTATGCTCCTAATTACTCCCCCATCATAAATCCACCTGTAAACTCAGTAGTCCAAGAGGTCTACTGTGGGCATATTTGGAAACACCTATCATTTAATATTTCTTTCTCTGGAAAATGTAGAAAAGGTAAAATTTTACTTGTAAAGGGCCTGCTTCACCCAGGTGTCTGCACAGGCTCCTGGTCTCAGGAGGGAACCACAGGACATTCCCAGAATCACATGCATAAGGAACCGGGCAAAGCTTAGGAACAGCTGGTCCAATGTCTTCACTCAGCAATGAGGCCACGGAGACCCAAGACCAAGACGAGTGATTTATTTGTAAAGGACGATATGAAAATTAGGTATTTTAAGATAAAGAATCAAGAGCAGAAGAGTGCTGGGCTAGAGAGAGGGTGAAGATCATGCTTGTGGTGGAGGAAAACCAATAGCGTGCTTGTCTCCTGGTTAATGTTCGGCCCCCCAGCAACACAGCCTCAGATGTGCCAGTACTGGGTACTGAAACTCATGACTTACAGTAAGTGTGACTTCACCTGAGGAGGGAGCGCAAGAAGAGAAATGACAGTGTGAAAATGCAAAAAAAAAAAAAAAAAAAAAAAAAAAAGAAAGAAAAAGAAAAAGAAAAAAGAAAAAATCCAAGTTCTACAGATTTGTACATAAGTATTGAATAAACAGACCACCTGTGTAGCTGTGTGCAGGTGAACTGGCTCCATCAACCACACGGGGCTCTTCTAAGTTCTTAGGTGCCCTTTAATCAGGGAACAGGATCCCACATTTCAGCACAAGCTAAGGATGGTTCTGGAGAGCAAGGCTCTCAGCATCACGTCCTGCAGACCCGAGACTTCACATCACCAGACAAGGAAGAGAGTTATCACCACGGTTACTGCTGGTTCTTGTTTCATCCTAGACTCACTAGGAAAGTATTCTGAGACGTATACCTTCAAATACCTCCACTTAATGAAGATAATTCTCATGTTTCTTAAAACTTCTCACTAACAGAACTGAATTATAGTAGAAAGTGAAGGAGAAAGTGTGCTTGAATGGTTTCCAATTAAAATCCACATGATTGGTGACCTAAGATGGATATTAGTCATATTTTAGATGTAGTCTAACAACTTTAACACCACTGAGAATGGAGAATCTGTGTCTGGTGCCCAGCTCAGTGCTGAACCCCAGAGCAGTGGTGTCTCAGACAGCAGAGTCCACACTTGATAGCCCAGCCACCTCAAACATTTCAGGGGCTGAGTGTCTGAAGCACAGTCAGATCAGATCAGACAGAATCCTCAAATTCCTTAAGGCCATGCCCACAGCGTTCACAATACGACTTGCTTTCAAGACAGCAGGAGCTGTGGGACGTACAGCACCGCACCGGGGCTCCACCCAGAAGCCCTCTGACCCCACCCCACCCCAACCAGCACTGTCCTCTGCAAAGTCCTCGACTCTCACATTGGCTCCAGCCTAAGGGGACAGTCAATGACACACCACAGTCTTTGTGCCGCTGCTGCCCCCCCGTGCAGACACAGATGGTCCCAGAGCCAGGACTGTGGGATTACTGCAGACTTATGGCAAATGCACCGGTTACAGAGCACAGCATGCACACCTGTTACACGGATTTTGTTGACACTCATGATTTCACAGATCCCCCAGCTGGAGCCCGCGGCCAGTCCTGGCAGGCGGAGGTGAAGAGGTGAATGAGGGCTGAGGTTTGAATGAGTGGAGGGACTGTCTGTCAGGGCTCACGCTGCCCACCACCAAGGCCCTGATTATCTCCTCTGACACCCGGATAACAGCCATCTCTGTGCAAGCAGCTCACCCATCAGCTGTGCCAACAGCACTTGGGGAGAACCATGCGGTTGAGGGGAAATGTTAGCAAAGGTTAAACAATCGCTCTTCAGAATCATCTGGTCCTTCGACCTTGCAGGTTGCAAAACCTCAGAAGATAACACAGGCCTAGAGGACAGGCAGCTGCAGGGAGCAGGGCAGGGGATCATAGGGGAGGAGCAGGTCTTTAGTCCTACACACAGATGGTGTCTCCATGCAGCCAGGACCTATGGGGAGTCCCTTTAAACCTACAGTGAGACCGCCACATACATTGTGAACTTTTACACGTGAAGTAAACCAGTGTGGGTATCTTCCTTTGAAAGGTCGAAGTCTGAGAAAGATTTAGGTCTGAGAAAAATTACATTTGCAGTAACATTAAATACCCACAATTTAAACCTTGGGAGCCATCTATTTGGGTGTGATTAAAGGCATTTTTTTCAAAAGCTAACACTACTCAGAACATGCTATCAAAGGTCTGGATAGGAACATTTTTTGAAAAGATGAACTAGGAAAGAAAAATTATGTTATTTTATATTTTTGCTGAGAAACTCCAAGGAGATACCAAGACATGAGCAATGCACTGGGAACAGACGCACGTGTTTGCACACACACAGAGTTGTGTTTATGTTTGGTAAAGCCACAGGGGGTCACTTTGGGGAGCTCTGGCTTGGAGTTCTCACAACGTGAAGAATGGGGACAAGGCGTACCGGTCACACAATCGACGTTTCAGCTCAGAATTATTCTCTATACATTTTCATGGTTATAACAAATAAGACCCATGAGGCTCTCATATTTTAAATAAGTCACTGAAGATAACATATATAGCATACAGTTTACGTTTTTGAGGAGAATGATTGTACAACTTGTGCAATTGCTCAGATCAAAAACTCCAGGAAGGCAGTTAGTCAGATAGCCACTTGATGAATAGTTTTCATTGATCGAAAGTGTTTTTTGGGCCCTGAACGGTGAGAAGCAGAAAAAGTGTAGGATTTAAAAGCCTCTCTTAATAGTAAATTGTTTTAGGTTCTTGGATGAGCTTCATGGTAAACTACAACTGTATATTTTGCATGAAGTATAATTGCATATGGTGTTCTAATGACTATTTTAGTGTCACATGTGTTAGACAGCACTTCATTTACAGTATTATGATCTACAAATGGCTGGATTTCTCAGTGATATTGACGTGTATCGAGAACTTGACTCTCGCATATTTTTCGTACAATTACAAGCGCTGAATAGTTGGCACCTAAGCATGCTATTCATGAAATTTTAGCAACTTTCTTTTAAAAGTCATCAAAGGGTAACTTTTTAATAAATTTAATAATTTGAAACACTGAGAGTCCTTTGGATTGATAAATTTCTAAGATGGTATCAAAGTAAAAAATACTTAGCACATTTTACTAAATATAATATGCAAACACTTTAAAGTTTTTAAAATCAATCTTCTAGTTATTTCTATTATGCTACCCATAAAATGTGAGTAACTACCTTTAAGTTATATATACATACATAAACATATACTTATATAAAATATTGTATATTTTATATAAGTATATATGTGTATACCATATAAATATAAATATGTACATATATTTTATATATGTGTATATTTAAAAACCATTTTGTCTAACTCTATTCTTCAGAAGAAAATAAATAGTACAAAATATAGTACAAGCTTCTCAAATTATTTTAAATAAAATTTTTTTTAATCTAAACAGTTATTTTCCAGAAATAAATTATGAGAATAAGCAGCCAATGGCTCCCAATAAGAATCTAAGGACAAATCCCCTCATCACCCCCAAATACAAATGGTTCACTATTCTAAACCCACGTCACGGGGAGACGGGGCCGCACTGCCCCCAGGATTCTGGGCTTCGTGTAAATACAGCGTGGTTTCCCTCAGTGAGATACCAACATTGTCTGAAACAGCTATCCGCAAAAGGAATGGCCTTTTCATTCACTCTGAGTGGCTAAAATACAGGTTTCTATCACTTGGAACTAAAACCAAAATCCAGTAGCTACTCCTGCGACTCCGGGGTGCACCTGAGAGGAGCAGAGGCCCTGAGTGCCCCCAGGGACCCCCAGCCCTCAAGGACCAGTCTGACCCTGGCACAGCCCTGTGACAGCCGGATGGGGCATCCTCTCCGCCAGGAGCCACCTGGATCTTAAGGGACCGACTGTCATGTATAGCGGCCGCGGGCGGCCCACCCAGCCCAGTGGCCCCGGCCTTCTGCCCGTACTTCTGAGATCTTGGACCCCCAGGGCATTTGTGGGCTGTTAGGGCCTTACTTTGCCAAGGTGGGTCATCACCAGTGGGTCTGGCCAGGACTGTGTCTGTGATCAGGTCCCAGCCTGTGGGAGAGCCCGGTGAGGGGCCGGGGCAGTCTTAGCACAGCTGCAGGCTCGGAACCCAGGCCGAAAGAAGCAGCCTTCCCTGTGGTCAGGATGGCACACCCCGGCCACTAAGGCTGCAGAGAGAAAGGAGAGAAAGGACACAAAGGACACAAAGCAGCCCCTCTCCGCCTGTCAGGGTGATGGGGCTGTTGACAGGATTCAGCACAGAGAAAACACCACCTTCATGGGGAACAACCACACATCCCTACCTTCCTGTGTGTGATTTCTTTCTTTATGCATATATATATATGCATTTTTTTTTTTTGCTTTTGATCCCTCTTTTTTTATTGAAGTCTAGTTAATTTACAATGTTGTGTTAGTTTCTGGTGTCCAACAAAGTGATTCAGTCATATGTATTATTTATCTTCTTTATCATATTCTTTTTCCTTACCTTATAGCTTATTACAAGACACTGAATATCCTTCCCTGTGCTGCACAGTAGAGCCTTGTTGCTTATCTGTTTTATATACAGTAGTATGTATCTGCTAATCCCAAGCTCCTAATTTACCCCTCCTGCCTTTTCCCCTTTGATAACCGTAAGTTTGTTTTCTATGTCTGTCAGTCTGTTTCTGTTTTTCACATATAAATATATCTTGTACACATTTAAAACAATAATTCACCTTTTCAAAGGAAGAATTCATTTTGTATTGTTGATATTGAAATGTCAAATACAAGTATGCTTATTAAAGATATCAAATAAATGTATGCTTCGTAAACTGTATTGTATCTCAGTACTAAAAGCACAAAGTATTTCTTATAATTTATTTTCTGTTATTTTCCACAAAATGTCATATTTTCTGCCCACTTCTCTTTAAAAGACAAGGCCATTCATATTTTGTAATTACTAAGCAAACCTTATTTAATTTTCAATTTTCAGGAAAAGTGAATCCAAGATTATAAAGCTCTACAGCAGAAACATCATGGATAATAAAAACCAGATGAAAGTCAAGAGAGCTGTTGAAAGAAGGAATCACTGATTGGTATTTGTGACCAAGAAGTGTATTTTCTGTGAAATGGGACATGTTATGAAGGTCTCAGTTCTGCCGACGTAAGGGTTGATTTGGTGAGGGATGCCCTCACCAGTGTTTTCGTTCTGTTAACATCACAGCCAGTTACCAGCCCTGCCGGCCTGATCCTCGCCAAGGGGCTTCATCAGAGAGCCTCAGGCAGCAGCCAGCTTGATGGGGCCCCCCCAAATCACAGGTAAGAGGAAGTCTTGTGACCACCCCCCAACTCACAGGGGTGGCCATGACCTTGGTGGGCACTTCATGCCTCCATGAGGAAAAGGCTCAGAGTGTAATCTAGCCAGGTGATTGATAAGCCGATGTGCTGTTAGACTCAAAAAAATAACCTACAGGGATGGCAGAAGCCCTAGGAATTGCCAAATAATTATGTGGAAACAGAACTGTGTGAATTCTAAAAATCTTGGCTGGTGCCCAGCCCAGTCACAAGCTACGGGCCAAACACAACCCAGACAAGCCATTAAAAACACACAAATGTAATGATTTTGGTACTCATCTTGCACGCTTAGTTAAGAGTAAAAATCCAGCAGACCTCTCAGCCATTCAAACTCCCTGCCTCATATTTTGATGGCCGAGGAATCCATTTTTGTTTGTGTGTTGCCCAAGAAGAAAGAGATTCAAATCCCAATTTTCCTCTCATCCAATTTAGCTGTTGTGTGTGATCAAGGAGTGTGACTTTGTTTTCTTTTATATGTCAAGGGCTGTGAGAGCCAGCACCCAAAGACCCAGCCTGGTCGTGGACCAAGGGAAGGGAGACCCAGCCTCCTGGGCCAGCCCGATTCGGAAGCTGGCAGTGAAGGGACCTTGAGGGGGTTGAGAGAGCCTCCTAGGAGCTGTGGTCCAGGCAGGATCTCTATGGTGGGCAGCCTCGTTAGCTTCTGAGCTCACTGTGCTTGAGAAAGAGATGTTTATTTCTGGACTGGGGCTTCCCTAGTGGCAACTCGGGGTCCTGAGCCTCATGTTGGTCCACACCCCAAAACAGGACTTGGCAAATGTCCTGTGTAAAGGGCTGGACACAAAGTAGTTCAGGGCTCACAGGCCACGTGGCCTCTGTCACAGCTGCTCATTGTGGCCCCTGTGAAATGAAAGCTTCCCTGGACCCCTGCTGATGAGAGAGACGGCTGGTTCCAGTGACTCTCTGTGCTGAAGGTGGGGTTGAGGGGCAAGACTTGGCTTCAGGGACAGAGCCCACCTGCCCCACTCAGAATAATGATCCAGGGGAGGGTAGAGCTCAGTGGTAGAGCTCGTGCTTAGCATGCATGAGGTCCTGGGTTCAATCCCTGGTCCCGCCGTCAAAATAATAAATAAAAGCCCCTAATTACCTCCCTTCCCAAAAAAGAATAATTGATCTCAGTTCATCAGATCCTGGACAAGTTAAGTGTCTTGATTTTTGCTTTGGAAAACATGCTCACCAGAATTACAGAAACATTTCCATAACAATCCTCATGTTTGTATTTTTTTTCCCATGAAGGAGAACTCCTGAATAAACTTAGAGGTAAGGAAAACATTGAGCACAGATTTGGAGAAATGGAAATTCTTAGCTTTAAAATTTTTTCCCACATGTATAACACCTCTTTTTCTTGTTCACGTTCCATCGCCCTACATCTGATGGGTCAAAATTTGTGACTAAAGAATGAGAGACCAAACTGATCTAAGTGGCGACGGTGCAGACCCTTCTGTGTGATCACTTTCGGGGTCACGGATACTGGTGGAAACCTCAGGGATTTGAGTTCCTACCACAGATTTGCTGAGGTCACAAAGCGCAGTGTTAGAGTTTTAGAAACACTGGCAGATTTGTCTCTAAAATAAGCCTGTGTCTGAACAAGTCCTGCATATGAGAAATTTCAGTCCAATGCTTCAGATGCAGAGCACCACCTCCCATACTGGCTGTGCGGGTGCAGAACAGGGCCACTCCTGCCGGCGAGAAAGCGCTTCTGGAAAGACCTTCCCCATCAGTTTCTCCCCTCCCTGTGCCTCTCCCTGCTTCCTTTTCTTGTTCCAGTCTTCTCCTCAGTCTCTCTTTCTGGACGTTTGATTATGGATTCTGCCAGCCCTTTACCAAACTCCAACTCAAGGAATTATGATTTATACTGAAAATCATCAGAGTTGATAAATAACAGTTTAAAAATCATGTTGAACGGGGGAAATTGAAGGAAAAAAATTATAAGATCCTACACACACACGCACAAAAATTCCTTTAATTCTTGCTGGGTATCCATCTGCAGGTATTTGATAGACAGGTGGATAGATTTTACAGATATTAATGTAGCTTTATCTGTATGTCTGTACATAGATAGCTGTAATGCATGTATTTGCATGTGTGTGTATATACATTTTAAGACAAAAGTATTTGCTCTCCTTATCTGCATCCTAATCTTTGAGCTGGAGGCTGTTTTATTACTTTTTTAAACATAAGAAAAGTAAACCATTTAAAAAGCAAATAAATAAAACGTTTCCTGGGGTCAGCTGCTTCTCTCCCCTTGGAAGACCGCAGCACCATCCATGTGCTGGTACTTATTCAATGCTTCTAGTTAGTGAAACGCTTCTGCTAATTCTGAATCTTCATTTACTGTAATTGTGGGCCTCAACACTCCCAGCAGGATTCCTTTGGAGAAGGTTTTAAACTCACTGTGAGTGTGCACATGGCGGCTGGAGGGATAACCTGTTTAACCCTCAGCCGGGAGGCTCATCACAGAAGCTGAGTTGTTGGTCTAAGTGCCCCACCTCCATCAGGAGGCAGGTCCTTGACAAGTTGAAGCAGCTTTCTTCCTACACAATAAATCCCCAACACTTGCATTTCAGTCCCAATGTTGCCATCCATCCTTCCAAAAATGACTGTGGGAGCTGATAGGTGTGTGACAGCTGCTTCCCTTTTACAGCCCGAGTCTAGGAGAAAACGAGCTTCCTGACCTTTGTCAAGCTCCGGGCCTGCTGACGGGGAAATGTGTTCATCTGCAGGACTTACAGGAATTTCCCGTTTCCATGACTACTGATATTCCCTTGTTCATGCCCTGGTATCTGGAGACATCTCAGATTTTCAGAGTTAATTTACAATTAAATGTGATGACCCATTTTGCCATTCTCCTCTGGCTTGGAAAAGATAATGCATCAAGTTGACTGGACCACTGTACACATGAGAGGAGTCCTTGAACAGGACGATGCATCTGGTCCAACCAGACTCCATCCGGCACGAGAAAAATGTCCTCCTGGAGGACACTGGTTGGGAGGCAGAGATCATTGAGCAGGAAAGTTCTGGGGCAGAATGTGACTCAGAGCAGATCGGAGTCGGTGGTTTCACCAAGGTCTTCCCATCAAAAGCCAGGGGTGGGAGGGGAGAGGAGAGGGAGGATGAGGGGCAGCACTTGGGAGCAAGTCAGACTCCATATATAGATCGACCCCAATTTAAGAGAAACTAAATATATAAGTAAATACATAGAATGTGTATGTGGAAAAATGCCTGAAAGGCTATAAACCAAAACAATAGATGTGGTTGCCTCTTGATGGCAAGTTTATAGATGGTTTCCATTTTCTTCCTTGGCTTCTCTATTTTCTACATTTTCAACAACAAATACACTCATTGGATCACTTTCGTAAGAAAAAGTGTGAAAGGAATGTAAAAATCCCAACATGTAAAATGACACAGTCCTGGCAGCAACAACAATGACAAAAGACAAATCAGTTAAAAGGAAACAGACAATTCCAAACCTGGTTTCCCTGTGTGTAAGTGCTGCCTGCATAATTAATTAGCAATGCAAATCAGTCGAAGGGAAGTTTGTTCCTCAGCTATTTCAGATCAAATTGGTTACCTTCATGAAAATAAAAGTTAAATCCTTCCCTCACATCATACTCTGAAATAATGTCCTTGCAGATTAGAAATCAAGGGTGAAAAATAGTAATATGCAGAAAAAGAGAAAAATACCTGATGCGCAAGTAAATAGGGAAGAGTTTTAAACGCACAGTGTGGAAAAGAGTATGAAAGCAACAGGGTACCTCGTGTAGCTGCAGTCAGTTTAAAATCCTTGCCACACACATCATCAGAAACATGTGGAGATTACAAAGGAAATAAGCACAAACTTTAGATGATAAAGTGTTACTATTTATATATATTTTTTAAAAGCTAGTACAAATCATTAGGATTAGAATAGCAAAATGTGTAAAAGACATGAACAAGAGACACAGGTGTAAGTGGTGGGACACAGGGTGTTTCCCCGTCACCCTCCCTTCCTGTCCTAGTCCTACTTGTGCAGGGTAGGATGTTAATTTCTCACTGCAGGATTTTCTGATTCCCTGCAGCCACCTTGTAGATGGAGGCAGCTTGTAGTGAAGCCAGAGACAGTGTGTAGGAGTCCCCATAAGACTGTTTTTCTCTGGCCTGAAACACAAACAGCACTTTGGCTGTTTACAAAATTCTGCCAAAAATCCTGTTTACAAAATCCTTGGTTTGGTTTTTTTCCCCTTGATTTTCCTGATAATACTGCTTTATTGCTCCTATTTTTATTTTGCTTGCATGTTGCTTTTAAGAGGTCTGATGCACAGTTAACTCTCTTGCCCTTGGAAAGTGTTTGATCTTTCTGCTTTGAAGCTCCAGGGAAAGTTTTGTCTTCAAAATCTGAGAGTTTTAACAGGATATGTCTCTAAGAACATCATTCTGGGTCAATTATGCCAGGCACCTGGTGGACCTGTCCATCTTCAGTTTATTTCTGGAATGTTCTATTACAGCTGGACAGATGAATCCTGCTCCTTTGTTTGGGTTTTGTTCTTCAGTAGCCACTTTCTCCATTTCAGCCTATTCCTCTCTGACACTTTTTACTTTTTGCCTCATTTTATTTTTTGTTTGCTTTTCTGCCTTCCTTCACTGTCTCATTACATTTTTATTTGAATGTTCTTTCCCATTATCTAGTAATTTAGCCTTCATTTCTGAGACTAAATTACTGAATTTGTGTTTTTCTTTTATTTGTTGAGTCCAATCAACAATTTTTACTTTCTTCTGTTACTGATCCATTTTTGTTTTTAATGCTTGCTGTTCTAATTCATTAAAAAAAATCACAACATGTTTTTGAGCCTATTTTGTTGATCTTGGAGTAATTGAGTTACACTTTTTTCTTTTTGAAGAGAGGAAATTGGGAGAGGGACTTTTAATTACCTGCAATGTGCTGATTTTCAGTCTGTCCCTCTGCTAGCAGATCTGTATGGATGAGGACCAATGGGCGCTGCTCACAGATCCTCTACTAGCAGATCTGTATGGATGAGGACTGATGGGCACTGCTTCCAGGTGTGTTTCCTGTGGACAGGTATCTGTTCATTGTGTTGAGAGTCCTGTTTCTGGAAGTTCTTCCCAGTGGGCAGCAAAAGATGTGAGTGATGTGGGGAGCCGGTCTGTGGATCACCTGTGCCCCCGTGTTTCCAAGGTCCCAGGAGTCTCCCGCCCCTCCTCACCAAAGGCGGGTCCTCACCACCTACCTTTCTCTCTCCCTCAGCGCCTTCTCATCCTGCTCCCTGCAGTACTCAGTCCTTCTCCGTAGTGTTTGAACCCCCTAGGACCCTTTCTGCATTTCTTTCTTTCTCTGGAATCTTGGGGGTATTTTTAGTTCCATCCATGGGAAAGACCTTTACCCAAAAAAGTCCCTTGTCTCCTTTGGGACGGTTTTTCAGGACTTCTGTCTGCCAGGGCTTGCCAGGCGAGCTCAGGGAGGACTCTTTCTAGATGATGCACTACAGGAAATTTGAAGAGTGGAATAGTTTTTTTTCTAAGGATACTGTGTGATCCATTTGTTTTTCTTATGATCTGTATACACTTCAGAACCACTATGACTTCACTCTGATGTGCCCTGAAAACTAAATTCTGAGCCTAACTTTACTCTAAGAGTTTTATCAACAGACCTAATGTGACTGCCTCAGGAGAGTGAAGTTCCCCCAAAGTGAAATTAAGAAAAACACAGAAGGACAATACTTTAAGAAAGGTCATCTGATTTGGTATTATAATCACTAGTACATAAACCATGTAAACATTTTGTTGATCTCAATATAACTAGTGATTTAACAGAAATGAAAGTAAGAAAAATGAATTTATGACAAGAATAAATAACACCTTATTATATTTATGAGTTTAGTAGTAATTTATGAGTCATACATGTCTTTATTTTATTATCCTACTAAGGATCTCTGGACAATCAAGCTGCCCAGTGAAAAGTAGAACCAGCCATCTTTCATGTTGTGCCTACTTTAACTTTCTAAGAATCATGATTTTATATATGCATTGTTTATATACAAGTATATTCCTCAAGGTACTAGGATAAAGGCTATTTATGGGACAAAAAACTGGGTACAGGTATAATTCCTAAGGTGTAGAACGTGAAACACTTGCAACTTGATCTGTGCTCTGCAAATGTAATGGGGATTTAAGTTCAGAGCAAGCATGTAATTTAGTGCCCAAACCAGATGCTTCTGGGAACGAAGTGTGATTAACAGTGACATTAAAGTCATGTAAACTGGGATTATCACTATCCTGACTGATTTACCAGGCTTGTTTCCCATCAGGACGAACCTCTCCATTCCCAGAATCTCGGCACGGAGGCCCTTGGGTGCCTCGAGACCCCCGCTTTCCTGCGCCTTACCCGCCTTTCCCCACGCAACCGTTGTTGGGCCGGGGGGTGCGCACGCTCCCCAGGTCGTGCCTGCCAAGCGGGCTCGGCGACCAGCGTGAATGCGCGTGCCGAGGTGACGGGTCCGAGGCCAAGCGCTCCCGCCGGCGCGAGCCCCGCCCCTCTCCTCTCCGGAGGCCTCGCGCTGGTCACCGCTTCTGTGCGCCGCCCGCGGTGCCTCCCCGCCCGCCCAGCGCGCAGGCGCCAGCCATAAAGCTGGCGGGGCAAGGAGCCCCCGTTGGTCAGAGCTGAGGCAGCGGCCAGAATCCCTGGGCCGGCTGACTGACGTGCGGTTGGGCATTGTTCCTGGGCATCTGCTGCTCGGAGCGCCCGAGGATGTCTCCAATGAGGAAGGTGCGAGCCACCGGGCCAAAGCCACGCGGGGACCGGCGCGGGACGTGGGAGCCATTGGGGTTGGGGGGACGAGTGCTGCGCATCGAGACAGACAGCTGGGGCGCCTGGGGGCGAGGCAGGGACGCAGGGGCAGCCTTGCGCGGGGCTCGGGCACCCGAGGCTCCCAGGGGTATGGGAGCAAGCACCAAGCCGTGCGTCGCGGAGAGGTCACATCCTCAGCTTGGCCTCGCGAGCCGTGGTGGGGCGGGGGAAGAAACCCGGGAGGAAGCGCCGGCTGCCGAGGGGCTGCGCGCTGCGCTCAGGTTAGGCACCGCGAAGGGATGAGGGCAGCAGGTGGTAGGCGACTTTGGCCATCAGCTTTTCAGTCTGCCAGGCCAGGGATCTTCACCGCTGCCGCCGCTCTGACCTGCTCGAGCTTTTTGCACTCTGTGGCCTTAAGGCTGGCGCCTGCGCACTGCGCGCCACCGGAGGCACCACGAACAGGGGGCCTCGGGCCCGCGGCGGCATCCTCGGGAGCCTCGAGACCCCCCCGCTTTCCCGCGCCTTACCCGCCTTTCCCCACGCAACCGTTGGTGGGCCAGGGGGTGCGCGCGCTCCACAGGTCGTGCCTGCCAAGCGGGCTTGGCGGACAGCGTGAATGCTCATGCCAGGGTGACGGGTTCCAGGACTGGCGCTCCGGCCGGCGTGAGCCCCGCGCCTCTCCTCTCCGGAGGCGCAGCGCCGGTCACTGCTTCTGTGGGCCGCCCGCGGTGCCTCCCCTCCCGCCCAGTGTGCAGGCGCCAGCCATAAAGCCGGCCGGGGCAAGGAGCCCCCGTTGGTCAGAGATGTGGCAGCGGCGAGAATCCCTGGGCCGGCTGACTGACGTGCGGTTGGGCCTTCTTCCTGGGAACCTGCTCCTCGGATCGGCCGAGGATGTCTCCGGTGAGGAAGGTGCGAGCCACCGGCCAAAGCCACGCAGGGACCGGCGCGGGACGTGGGAGCCACTGGTGTTGGGGGGACGAGTGCTGTGCAGCGAGACAGACAGCTGGGGCGCCTGGAGGTGGGGCAGGGTCCCAGGGGCAGCCTTGCGCGTGGCTCGGGCACCTGAAGCTCCCAGGGTTATGGGAGCGGGCACTAAGCCGTGCATCGCGGAGAGGTCAAAGCCTCAGCTTGGCCTCGCGAGCTGGGGGGGGGGGGGGGGGGGGAAGAAACCCGGGAGGAAGCGCCGGCTGCGGAGGGGCTGCACGCTGCGCTCAGGTTAGGCACCGCGAAGGGATGAGGGCAGCAGGCGCTCGGCGACTTTGGCCGTCACCTTTTCAGTGTGCCAGGCCAGGGTTCTTCACCGCTGCCACCGCTTTAACCTGCTCGAGCTTTTTGCACTCTGGGGCCTTATGGCTGACGTCTGCGCACTGCGCGCCACTGGAGGCACCTAGCACGGTGGGCGGCGGGCACGCGGCGGCATCCTCGGGCGGCTCGAGACACCCGCTTTCCAGCGCCTTACCGCCGTTCCCCATGCAACAGTTGGTGGGCCGGGGGTGCGCGCGCTTCCCAAATCATGGCTGCCAATAAGGCTGGGCGACCAGCGTGAATGCGCGTGCTGGGGTGACGGGTCCGAGGCCTGGCGCTTCCGCTGGCGTGAGCCCCGCCCCTCTCCAGTCCGGGGGCCTCGCGCTGGTCAGCGCTTCTGTGTGCCGCCCGCGGTGCCTCCCCCGCGCGCCCAGCACGCAGGCGCCAGCCATAAAGCCGGCCGGGGCATGGAGCCCCGATTGGTCAGAGCTGAGGCAGCGGCCAGAATCCCTGTGCCGGCTGACTGACGAGCGATTGGTCATTGTTCCTGGGCATCTGCTGCTCGTAGCGCCCTAGGATGTCTTCGGTGAGGAAGGTGCGAGCCACCGGGACAAAGCCATGCGGGGACCGGCGCGGGACCTGGGAGCCATTGGGTTGGGGGGACGAGTGCTGTGCAGTGAGACAGACAGCTGGGGCGCCTGGAGGGCGGCTGGGGGCGGGGCAGGGACGCAGGGGCAGCCTTGCGCGAGCCCTGGCACCCGAGGCTCCCAGGGGTATGGGAGCGAGCACCAAGCCGTGCGTCCCGGAGAGGTCACATTCTCAGCTTGGCCTCGCGAGCTGGGGTGGGGGTGGGGGGGAAGAAACCCGGGAGGAAGCGCCGGCTGCCGAGGGGCTGCGCGCTGCGCTCAGGTTAGGCACCGCGAAGGGATGAGGGCAGCAGGTGCTAGGCGACTTTGACCGTCACCTTTTCAGTCCGCCAGGCCAGGGGGCTACATGTGCATTTCACTCTGATTTTCATGCACACAGAGCTTTAGAAGTGCTGATTTAACCCCTGACGCAGCCCACACTGGACCTTGCACAACAGCGGTGAGGAGGCCAGGCCAAGCAGTAACGGCTGTGTCAGGGACAGGGTCTGTACCAAGGTCCTGTGCCCACTCCTGCCCTTTTACTTTACCCGAGCCCTGCCTGCACAGGATGCTGCCATTAAAATAGGCGCTTGCAGGAGACAGGAGGACCCAGGGACCCCTGCAGGCTGCTCAGCAGGGTGAGGAAGGGTGGCACAGGAAAGGAAGGAAGGCATTTCCTGGACGCCAAAACCACACCGTGTCTAGGTGTTGCTTCCCCCCCATTTAGCCCATAGCTTTGCCAATGTGACGAGTCTTTGCTGACCTCTTTCCCTTTTGCATTTTGCCCCATATCAAAATGCCAGCATCTAAACCTTTTCTCCATGAAAATTAGAAATGTTGTGTTGTCAGGAACTGAATGTGCCTGTTTTCTGACAGTTTTTGGCAGTTCCCGGCTTTTATGGTGTAGTCATGGTGGAACCTGAGTCATCTAAAGATGGTGACAGTGCCAAGGAGCTGAAAAGGAGCTGCACACAAGCCAGACTGCAGGAGCTGGGGCCCAGCCACTGCCGGGCACCATGGGCCACTGGCCCTCCTGGGGACAGGAGAGCCACCCTGGTCCTAACAGGGTTGATGTGAATTGCTCCAAGCCTTGCAGTGCTTATAAATTCTTCCTGTAGCAGATGTGCTTAGAGACAGCCCAGAGTATGGAGTGTCTTCCCACATAGTTGTTTCTCAGAGATCCAAGGGGTGACACCTAACTTCCACGTGTACCAGAATTCTTTTCTCCCTTTTGTTTTTAAAGCTGAGAAACCACATTTTCTTGGACATAGACCTTACTTTTTGTCTCAAAGAAAAAAGTTTTCTTTTGTGCCTATTTATAGACATTAAACAACTACCTGTGTGTGTGAGTGAGCGTGCATGCACACTCACCTTTTCTCTAAAATTTTTACTCATAGTCTGGAGGACAATGACTGATTTTTTTCCACCTCACATAACTGCTATGAATTTCTCCACGCAAGGATGGGCCTGTTTGTACACAGTGGGCACCGTTGGTGGAGCGTTAATGTAAACAGCCCCAGAAGCTCGGTGGGCCAGGTGCCCTATATTCTCTTCAGGGAGCAGGGATGCCGGGGCTGGGGCCAGGTTGGGCTGACCACACTCGGCCTGCCCTGGGTTTGAGATGTTTGCCAGGGCAGCAAGGAGCACCATTGTGATGGTCTGGGAGGGATGGAGCTACCAAATTCCAGCTCAATTTAGATCCTTCCCTCTGCTGGGCTCCGGGGTGTGCCCAGTGCAGATTGCTAAACTCCAGAGTTGGGACAAATTTCAGAGGAGGTTGGAGGCCACATCCCCTAGTGCCTGCGAATTTCTTTGGGAGCCCACAGTCCCTGGGCACAGGCTGCCAAGATGCTGGGTCCCCGGATGGTGACCTCTGCGCCACCTTTTCTGCTTATGGAGCTCAGAGCTGGCCGCTGCCCTCGGGTAGGAGCACGTGGGGTTGGGGGGCACGAGAGGTGATCCCCAGCCAGACCCTGGCCAGGAGGTTTGATCGTCTGTCGCTTGATCTCAGTGTTCCATGGAACAGTTACTTTCTCCACCGAGGAGGTTGCTGAAAGGTCTCTGCCCATAACTGCTTTCTAAAGACGGTAGTTATACTTTTAGTCCATGTTGCCTCTGCGTTTTTCTCAGCTTTTTCCTCCCAAATAACGTGCCTTTTTCTTTGGAAGACTTTTTCCCCCCTAAACGAGATATCCCGACTTTGGCGTTGGCAAGGTGTGGCCGAGGTGACTGAAGCATGGGTTCAGGTACAGACTTTGTAGGAAGGTAACTCGTGAGGCACCCAAGTGATAGAAAGCCCCTGCAACCCCCCGGCCCCCCACCTCCGCAAAGGCTTTTGCTCTTGAGCCCTAACCCCTAGCTCTGGCAGAGAAAGTGCTGTTTTAGCAGTTCTTATGCTCCGTACCTGGTAAAGTCACCAAGGATAGTTGAATTTCAGATGGTATACTTTAATCAGTGGTGTTGGTTAAATGATGTTTTCTTGAGTAGATGCCAAAGCATGAAGATTTGAATAAGAAACAGGCAAAATGTGTGTGTGTGTTTAAGCCAAGAAAAAAAAAGCCATGCTGGGATGAGATCTTCTGTAAAGGAATTTAGAGGCTTATACTTTGGCAGTAACTTCTGCATGTCCCAGGGTAAGCTGTCCTGTGCTCTTTGTAGTTTATAAAATGGAAATCATAACACAGGCCATCCTCTAGTGGTGCATGAATTACTGCATTAAAATTGATTTATGAGACTGTACAGCATGATAAATACAACTAACACTGCTGTATGTCATATATAAAAGTTAAGAGTAAATCCTTGGAGTTTTGATCATAAGGAAAAACTACGTTTTTTCTATTTCTTTAATTTTGTATCTAAATGAGATTATGGATATTCAATAAACTTAGGATAATCATGATGTTATGTAAGAGCCTTCTCTGTACACTTTAAACTTACATGGTGCTGTATGTCAAT
The DNA here is from genome assembly GCF_036321535.1 of Camelus dromedarius. Taxonomy (NCBI): domain Eukaryota; kingdom Metazoa; phylum Chordata; class Mammalia; order Artiodactyla; family Camelidae; genus Camelus; species Camelus dromedarius. The sequence continues at coordinate 37,858,340 of NC_087455.1, forward strand.
TATATCAATAAAGCTGGATAAAAATTGATTATGGGTGTTACTGTCATAATAGCGTGTCAGTGCCATTGCTAAATGGAGCAGTGGGGCAACAGTAATTGGAACAGTTGCAGTTGGCACAGTACAGGGAGACTGTCTCACTATCTGTGAGAGTTGAGGATCTTGAAAGAACAGAGATGTGCAGCTAAGAAACTTTGTTTTCCCCTCCTTTAGGCCCAAGTTTCTGCTGACAGCTCCAGGGATCATCAGGCCTGGAAGAAATGTGACTATTGGGGTGGAGCTTCTGGAACACAGCCCCTCACAGATCACTGTGAAGGTGGAGCTGGTCAAGATGTTGGCCAACCTCACCGTCTCTGTGCTGGAAGCAGAAGGAGTCTTTGAAAAAGGTAAGATAAACAGCAGTCTTGCCCTTCTGCAGTAGTAACTGGAGTATGTTGATAAAGCTGTGTGCTAGGTGAGTTAATGGAGAAGCCCTACATTTTCAGTAGCTTACATGATACATTTTTTTTTTATATGAGAAAGGCTTTATTTATCTACCTCACAATTCTTAAAAGAGAAAGTTGGTAAACAGTAACATCTTGATTAATTGTGCTCTTCATTTTTCCTAGTTTATTTTTCTTTCCCTGCATTTTTAAGAGATGGCACCGTAGAACCAAAAACTTACTTCTTTAACTTAAAAAATATTCTTCACACTGTAAACATCTACCACTTAAGAAGTTACTTTGAAAGAACTCTGGACAAGCAAACAGAACCCACTTACTTCCCACTGCATAATACACTTTAATCCTTACGCATGTGAGTCCAAAATGGTGTTCCTGAGATGCTCTTCCAGTTGGAGATTCTGAGACCCAGGTTCCTTCCATTTTGTGGCTCCATCGTCATTAATATGTGGTTTCCAAGACTGCAGTGGAAGAGCATGGAATTTCTCCCTTGGGAGTTTTTAATAGGGCAGGCCTGGATGTGGTCATACCACTCCTTTTCTGATGGCCACATTTAGCTGCACAGGAGGCTGGGAACGTGGACCAGTGTGTGCCCAGAAGAGGAGATGGGTCTCGTTAACAGTCTGACACAAAACCATACTTATGTATGGTTTACACAAACCATGTATAACCATATTTCTTTATTGAGTGCAGAGGATTTTACTAAGTAGTCCTGTGGGAAGGAAAAGATGAGCTGTAGTTAAAAATCTAGTTTTATGGATTTTTTTTTCCAGTTTTTTAAGTAGAAGGAAAAAGGACAGATAACGTAAAAGTGGGAACCATTGGTAAAAGAACCCACATCTCTTGTTTTAAGTTTTTTTCTAACCAGGCCCAGGATTAAATTGGGTCGAGGAATGTCTTCTTTTTCAATACTAAGGGAAAAATAATTTGAGGAGGGGACGATAAACAGTTAAAATATGTAAACATTTTCTTTTGATTAAAATGAACTTTGTTTTTTAATTGAAAGAATAGTCTGTACTCAGTGCTCACAACCTGATAAACACTGGGAAATAAAGGAAATAAACCAAAATCACCTGCAATCCTACCACCCAACTATAAACTGTTAACCAGATGCATATTTAGATGTTTAGTCAGAGGCCAAAAATTGAGGCATAAATTCCTATCGTGTTAAGAATTATCTTTTAAAAACATCATGTAAGGGTATGAAATGAAGGATGGATGGGATTCCACAGTACTTCATTATAAATGTTTATCGTTTACCAGCACAGAGAAATTAACTCCATCATGAGAAGAGATAAAATCAAAGTATATCTACATCCAGGGTTCTTTCTGCACTGCGAAGTTGAATGGGTTAGTTTGGGATAGGAGTCAGGAAAAGCTGATAAGTGCAGGTGCCAGACCACTTTGTCTTTCATAGGTATGATGTCAGGAAAGTGGGAGGCCTTGTTTCCCTGGAGAGGAAATGTAGTTAGTGCTTAAGATCTGAGACTGAGTCTTAGTATTAGCTGTGTGATCTTGGGCAGGTTACTTTACTTCTCTGAGCCTCTGTAAAATGGGGATGAGGTACTTCCCAGGGTTGTTACAAAGTTACAATCAGTACTAGTACCTACTGGGCACGCAGTAAACAATAGCTGTTAATATTGTAAGTAGTAGTAACGTCAAAGAAGATGCCAGAAGTGTCGTTTCCACCTTATGTGGGGGTGGATCTGTACTTTTATTATTGAACTGTTTATTCTGAAAATGAATGAGTTTTGCTTTTATAATAATAGCTAAGAAAATGTTGAAATACTAAGTCACAGCAGACAACACTTAAGGTAGTTCCACATTCATTGTTCATTAAGAATGATCACTTTGGCTCTAGTAGTGTGGCAGTTTTCCTCCAGGGCAGAGGTCCAGAATAACAAGGATGATTTTGATAGATATTTGGGCTTTGCTTGTGCATTTGCACACCCTTATTCTAGAATTTCTCCTACATTGTCTCTTCTGCAGTCTCCTTTATCAGTCTCTTTTCTTTTTTTCTATAAACAAATAGTATGAACACTGGGGTGCATGTTATTGTGACTTGGTTTTTAAACTTTATTCTTAGATTTTCCCTTTGGGAGGAAAGTTGGTCATATGCTTTTGGGAAGGCTAAAGTGCTCAAGACTGGGTCGGACAACCCTATCCTGGGAGCAGGATGGATCTTTGAAAAAGAGAAAGAAAATGTGCTACTTTCAGGGGCTGTTTTGGACTCAGTTGACACACTTTTATTGAAAACACTATTGCCCGGAGCACTCTCCCTCTTTCAAAAGAGAATGTTAACTTTGCTATCAGAGGCTGTGAGTCATTGTTATCAGAGCAGATGCTTCCTGTAAGGTTAGGGCTGAAGGATCAAGATATTTCTCCCTCCTTGCCTTCACATCGTTTGCTTTATCTGATTTCTCCAGTTGTAACAATATGTAGATAAAGGAGGACTTTCTAAATCAATGGGGTCTGGATCTTCCTAGGATTCATTTTTTTCCCCTGCCACATAAACACAAATAAATACATGATAGGTATCATTATTTCATCATTATCTTATGAGGGCCTCCAAGAACTTCCTGCCAAGAAAAGATTGGTTTTAACATAGATTTATCTTGTAGCAGAACTGGGTAAGGAAGGGGACTGTTTCTGAGGGCTATTTCTAGCAGTTCTAGTCTTAGAAATTTCTGGGGCAGGGCAGTGTTTCACCATAACCATATTGCATTTCTATCTTAATTTGTGTCAGAAATAGTAACAACTAAAGGATTTGAATTGCAGGACGACACCAAGTTGAAAAAAGTCAAGTACTTGAAGTCGACCTTTTAATAAGGATGCATGGGGCAAGGAAGGGGGCCTTAAGCTGGATCTCTCTGCACATCCTTCGAGTCACTCCCTGAATCCAGCAAGAATTAGGCATGAGTGGGGCCTCTCTGCCTCTACGTTAGTTTTGAAGTGTGGCTTCTGTTTCTGGCTCTCTCTCCTGGGTCTGTGATGGACACAGTCATGTGTCAGAACAGTAGGACTCAGGCATGCAGTCCAGTCCCTCTCAGTTTCTCTCAAGTGAGAAACTGCTCAAAGCTTTGACTCTATGAAGAGCAACATTAAAAAATTATTTCTATGAATGGGATTTCCTTCACTTCAAATCTGAGTAGTGTTTTAAATTGCTGAAATGCTTGCCTTTCAATTTGTCATCAGTCTACTAGATTTATTTGGGTTGGAGACTTAAAGCTGTTTTTTCACTTTCTTCCTTGCTTGGTGTCACTTAGATAAAACTAAATCCATCCCCTGCACAGACACACACATATTTGGTCTTTAGTCTTTGTGAGTGTTGGGAGGTAAGATGGTGTGTCAGGCCATGATAAAAGGAAGCACAGTGTTTCCTCCGGTTGCTGGGCTGACACAATAGTCAACCCTGATGACTGATTTATCCTGAAGTCATGAAAATCAGGGACTCTCAATAATCAAGGGTCCCGGTTGGTTGGGGCCGAGCCCCCTGCAGTTCATTCCACGGTGGGACGTTGTGGGGATGCTGTGCTGTGCTGTCCAGGTACTGCCCATCAGGGATGAAGACTTGTTCCCTGAAGCTGCTGGGAGTACTGCCCTTTGAGCCAGCCCCTTCGGGGACTGCACCAGCTAGAGTCACCCTGTCCCAGAGGCACCCCCCCCCTCAACTCAGGACAACTCTCAGGAGTCAGTGCTGCTTCTGAGTGCCTCACGGACCTGTCCTGAGCCTGCATTGTGGCCCCTCCTCCCTCTCCCTAGTCCTGCCTCCTTTTAGTCCCTTCCCTTCTCCAGATGCTGGTCCCGGGCACAGTCCCTGCAAAGCCTCTTGCACTTTTTTTTTTTTTTAGGACATCTAATACTATATTTTTTCATACTAATGAATCAAAGGGGAAATTATTTGATCATGAGAGGTTTCCAAAAACCATAGTATCCTGATTTTTTAAAAAATTCAATAAAATTAATAGCATACACATATATAAAAACCAATAACTTGTATTCTGCTTATTGGTGTAACATAAGCATTCTGATTAAAGACTCACACAGTATAAACATGCTAAATAAAATAGCTAAAAAGTAAAAGGCATTAATATTCTAAATGAGAAAGCACTTTTCCTATTACCTATGGATATTGTCATTGCATTCCTCAAAAAAAAAAAAAAAAACGAGAAAATCAACTGAAAAGCAATTGGAAATAATAAACAAATTCAATAAAGTGATCATGTATTAAAAAATGCAGGAAATCTGTATAAAACCTCTTGTAGTTTAATCAACTATCTCAGAGTCTGCTTCCCAGGGAACCCAGCCCTAGATAGACAGTGGTTGTGATGCAACTTTCCTTTGAGGATGAGTTATTCTGATCTTGATCTTGAAATTAACTTCAAACTGTGTAGTGTGAAGAACTGACAGAAGAGTTGGGAAATTTTCTAGTTTTTATTTACTTTTTGGAAGTTCTTGTATATCACAAATTATCTTAAAATTAGTTCCACTGCTGCAGTGCTTGTGTGTAACTGTAAGGGATGGGAGAAACATTAAGGAAGAAGAATCCGTAGGTTGTGGTGATGACTAATAGAGCTGAGGAGAGAAAGGAGACCAAGAGAACTGAGATTTTGAACCTCTGTGGCTGAGGGAATAGGACTGTTAAGATGCTACCAAGTCCAAACTCGTTCTGCTCGCTGCACAACAGGCCAGTAAATGAGGAGACAAGATGTTGGGGCAAGGAATAGCGACTTTATTTGGAAAGCCGGCAGACTGAGAGGATGGCAGACTAATGTCCACTTCCCCAAGTCAGACTTCAGGCTGCTTTTACACCTAAGAGAGGGGGGTGTGGTTAGTTGGTACAAACTTCTTGGTTTAGGAATCCTTTGTTCATGTAAACTTCCAACAAAACGAAAGTTAAGTTTCTATTCTGCAACTTGTTATCTTTACATAGTACAAAAGTATCAATATCCTTAAAAGTCAGAGCCTTGAGAGTAGGCTCTCCTGTATATTTCAGGCTAAAGGCAACATTCCTTTACAGAAGGTGCAGAACCAGCAAGACTAAGCCTAGAAAACAGGGCACAGGGTTAAAGCCAAAAGAACAGACCTCATGTGGAGTCAGATTGTTCTTCTCTATTACAAAGATAAACAAAGTGGCTACCCAGGCTCCCAATGCCAGTTTCTGCCCCCTATATTGAACTGTTTAAGTGTTTCAGCCCAAATATTTTGCAAGATCTGCCTGCAGAGTACTGTGCCTCTTTTCAACAAATACTTTTACAAGACAGAACTTGTCAATAGTCTCTATTTATGGTTCTTTTGGGGTTTCACCCACTTCAGTTGCTGCAACATCTCTGGGGCTTCTCAATTTCACTTCAGTTCACCATAGAATACACCTCTCCCATTAAAAACAAGAACTTAATGCACAGAAGTTTCTTCCCACAAAAGGAGATATTCCCTAAGCGTGATTTACACGCTTCCTGAGTTAAATCTTGTGCAAATTATACCCACTTCATATTAATACTGTGCTAAATCAAAAAAGATTCGTGACAAATGCTAGACACAGAATGCTGGGGTAACTGTGACCTGTACCCTCCCGGCGACGCTCACCTGTCTAAAGGGACTTTTGTGATCTGGTCCAGCCTCATCTCCACTGCCCCTCCCTCCTCTGGTCTTGTCTCATCCAGCTCCTTGCTTTAGTAGACTCATGCTGACCCCCCTCTCCTTGCACTTGCTGTATCTATCTGCTCAGCTGTCCCTCCCTCAGCTTTCCAAGGCACTCTGTCCAGTGGCCTATGATTTCAGAGTCCTACTCTGCTTCCTGTGGGGACAGTTATTAGAAAAACTGATCTGCACTGAGTGGTTAGTGATTTTGATGCATTGCTTATCTCCTCCTAAAAACATATTTGTGTTTCACTGAGGTCCATTGGGGCACTGGTCACAGTGGGGGTGCCCACATCTGAGAGTGCATAAGACCATTTATAAGAGTGTAGGTGGAAAAGATACTTTTATTTCTTTTATTGAGAAAAACTAAAAAAATAAAATATTGAATACTTTGGTTGAGAAAGTGCATGTATATTTTTATAAAATATATCTTAGATTTATATATAAACATTTTATATATTATACAGAAATTATATGACATATTTAAATATACATTAATATATTATATAAATTATGTATTTATAATATTACATGATATATGAAACTATATATTTATGTGTTACATACTTACATATATTTTATAAATCTAACTTGACCGGGGAAATGGGTACTAAGTATTTTATTGATATAGTGCTCTGTCATTGAACACTGCTGTAGAGGCACACTGATGTGCCAGTGGGTGACTCTGCAAGCTTTCTGGCACTGTGATGACTTACGTTTATCGAGTATTTCTTATGTGCCAGGCACTGTTCTGTACCCTTTACAGGCATTGGCATACTTACTCCTTACAACCACCTGGTGAGATGGTTGCAATTATTAGCACCCTCGTTTTATGGATGATGAAAGAACCTGGAGGGTCAGGTAACATTGTAAAGGACAGGACTCGTATGTAGCTGGCTCAGGAGGGAACTGATGTGGTCTGATTGCAGAGGCTACTTGCTTAACCCTGCTCCATGCTGTTCCTGTCTGTTCCCTCGGGGTAGACACATGTGGCCTCCAGGAGAGAGGGACCATGTGTGTCCCATTCACTGTGGTGAAATAAATGTTTCTCGAATGAATGAAGGAATTGAGGGCCTGTCACCATCTCTGAATTCATATCACTTAAATAAGAGCTTTGGATGAGTACTCTTTTATTTTGAACTTGAAACAATTTTCCCCTTGCAATAAATAGATTTGATGAGGAATTGGCATGGGCTAAATTAGCAGTCTTTTTTTAGGAACTTACATGAAAAAAAGTCTGCATCATTCTAGTACTAATGGGTCAAGTACGAGTCCCAGCTCTCCCCGACGTGACTAGTGCCTCCCTCTCTTCCCTGTGTCCTGAGTGTGTGAGAGCACAGGAAATGGACCTCAGCTTGCTTCTGTGCACTGTAGGAAGTGTCCCTCAGTCAATGGACAAGCTTAAACAGCAGCAGGAGCAGCAGCAGCACAGACAGCAAAAATAAAAATGGAAAGCAGAAGCAGAACTTAACTGATTTTGGGGGGCTTCACCCACTGACAGCCTTTCAAATCTTAGTTCTTGGCACTAGAATCTGTAACAACTCTCAGGTATTTTGGGCTTTAGGAAAATTGTTTTGGTTTGACCAAATAAACTTGTGGTTTTGTAAGTTTATGATTCCCTTTGCATCTGAAAGAGGATTGAGTCTTAGGAGTGTTGTATTATATCATCATATTCAAATCATGACTATTTTCTTTCTTTTGGGCTCTTTCAAGACACTCTTCCATCAGTAAGTATTTATTTTAAAAATTTGATTTCAAAGATATACATTGCATCAGTGAAATAAAGAAATTAATATTTTATTGGATTTTATATCAATTTGCATTCCTTGTGAGTTTGACTTGAGTTCAGTTCCCCCTTCAGATTATTTAAGAATAATATTACTTCTGAGAGATTGGCTATTATATTAGCATCCTCAAACTCATAGCAGAGATTTTCTTCATATAAAATAGAGAACCTCACTTGGGGACTGGCTTGGGCTCTTGGCACAGGGACCTGGGCTGGTTTTTCCCTGCTTCTGACCTAATGAGCCTTATAGTCTTGGGTGTGTTATTGATGCTCTGTCTCAGTTTCTCTGTTCTGGAAAAGAACACTGCCTTGCTGAGCCGTATTGGAGTCTGAGGCAAAAGGAAACTTAAGTAATAGTGATCCTGCCTTTGTTTAATGTTTTGACTTTTTGGTTCATAATTTAATTTTTGTATCACTTTTGCCATTTAAAAATTTAAAATATTTTAAATGTTAAAAATTTATTTATCTTTATTACTGAGATTTTTTGATGCCCCCTTGAATTTGGCACTTGGGGCAAGTGCCTTGCTCACCTGGGCTTTGTCCTGGCCCTGGAGGAGGGTGAAGGTGTCGTCTCTCTGGCCCAGGGGCTGCCTTGGAGGTGAAGGGAGATGGTCACATGCTGCAACACTTGCTACAGAAAGTTTTGATTTTGAGAGAGTAGTAAAACCTGATGACTAAAGGTTGTGTGTGAGCCAATCCTACTTCCCATAACTTTGATTTGGAAATTTTATGCTTTTATTACTGTTTTGTTTTGGACCTTCCCATGTTTACTGTACAGTTGAGTAGACAACAGCATCCACAATGAGGTGCAATTCGATGGACTTTCCTGGGAATAGATGACTGATAATTTTGACCCTGACACCACATTACATACTTATGTAGGGTCAGTGCTACCCGATGAGCCAGGTTCCCCCATTACCTCTTTTTTAGGGGGAGGGAGGGTAAGTGGTCAGGTTTATTTACTTAATGGAGGTACTGGGTATTGAACCCAGGACCTTCTGCATGCTAAGCACACACTCTACCACTGAGCTACAACCTCCCTGCCCCTATTCAGAAACACATTCTGAAGCCCCATTCCTTTGAGGGATTCTTAGAGAATATAGTGCTCCCAAACCGTCCTTTGTAAAAATTACTTATATTCTGTTGAAACTATGCTTCTTACCTATGTTTTTATACTAACCTTACTAAGAAATATGCTGCTGTAACAATAGAAAAGTGGGGGGAAAAGGCATAGGCAGACAGATGTGGGGGAAAAACCCCAATCATAGTGACAGTAAGACAGTAGATCCCATTTATGTAAACCTCAGAGGTTAGGTGCTGGCCCCCAGCGCTTGTACCAGTAACTCCGTGGGAAGAGAATTCCAATGAGAAGATTCAGATGAATCCTTTGTCATACAATTGCCTGATAGCGGAAGGGGGTGATGTTTAAGTTTGGGGATCACAGGCTGGAGTGAAGAGAGGCTGAAAGGAGCAGGCGTGTAGGTGGTCCGAGGGCACCCGGGCTGTAATGCTCGTGTGAACTGTGCTCCTCCCAGCTCTCATTAACAAGAAATTGGCTAGTATTCTTTAAGGTCTTAACGATAAGAAATACTAACCCCAACATCCTACATTTATCTTTAATATTATGCCATTTCTGTTGTATGTGTCTTAACAATTACTTATTGAAAGCTTTACTAGAGGTTATATTTAGGACTAGTTCCTCTTTTAGTGAAACAGAATTTTAAAGACTTAGTCATGAATTGGGAAAATTTGATAGTGCTTAGGAAAAAATAGACAGTCCTGCATTTTTACTAATTTTCAATTAAAACAAACCCATCTTTTAAAGTTCACTTGCACCCTACTGCTTCTGAGTGTAATATTTTAAATTATTTTTAAGGTCCTCGTGAATTTTTGCTAATGATATGACTATTTTGACTACACTAAACAAATACATGATTAGCTTATTGTTTTTACTTTTTACACAGTAAAAGTAGCCTTCAATAAGAAGTAAAAATTAATTTCTATGTGCTATAAAGGTGATTTTCCCAATGGGCCTCCACATTGCCCAGGCGCAGCCTGCCTGGGCCCCGCCCCACGTTCACCACTGGCAGCAAGGGCGGCGGGCAGGACGGGTGGCTCGGGAAGCCCGCTGGGCCCGTGCTGGAGTGGGGAGTGTCGGGAGCGTCGGCAGTGGCACCGGGGCTGGCTTGGTGGTGGTGATCGGTCAAGTCGTGGATGTAGTCACGTTCCGGCCAGACTTGTGTTCTGACCACAGCCCACGAGGAGTGTGGCCAGGCAGCCGGCAGCCCAGAGCAGGGGGTGGGAGAGTCCCGACATCCAGCGTCGGCGCTGGCATTTCAGCTAAAACTGGGGTGCCCAGCGCTGCATTTGTCGCTTGGTTCCCCACAGCGCGACCTGGGAGGCTCGCTGCGCCGGCGGGAGCGGGCCGGGTCAGAGAGGGACCCCAGGCCGCAGAGTGCGGAGGCGGGGCGCCGCGATAGGCGATACCCGCTGTGCTCCTATGGGAGGGAGAACAGGGGCTTGGAGAGGAAACCAAGGGAAGCTGTTCCTCTGAGCCACTGTACCACAGCAGAGAAACTGGCAGACCCATGAAGCTCTTGTATTTGCCCTCAGGATGCCACACTGGGCGTGGATGGGCTTTTCTCGTGCCTGAGGTAGAGAAGTCTCCCACCAAGGCTTGGTTGGAGTAACCTATATGACAGGCGATGACCTCCCCTGGCCTGCTGGGCTGTAATTCCGTGGTCCCACGTGACCCAGTCCGGGGCTGCGCCGCCCCGACCAGGGTGCCGCTGGGCAGAAGTGGTTTCCAGGCCGTCCAAGAGTTAAGTTTGTGCTGTCCTCCCGCTTTCCCAAGGTTCTTGCATACTTACCCTTTAGTGGACCACACTTATTTCCCTTGAAAATCGATTTTCCTGGAAGTAACCCTGTGTTAGGACACCCCAGGAAAATGAAGACATCACGTGGTGGAGGGGTTTCTGCTCGCTGCACAAGTCTGTGAGCAGCTGAAACACGGAAAGTGGTCTTCTGCCCTCATTCCTGAGCCGCACACCGTCTGTCTCTGTCACACTTTCCCACCCTGACTTTTCCAGATTTCTTGAGATTTCAGCCAGCCGTAGCAGCAGCCAGTCAGCACTGCTGTAGTCAGTCAGAGATGATAGGAGTTGGAAGTCTCTTTGGTCCATTCCCACTTTCACTTTACAAGTGGTGAATCCAAGACTCAGAAGTGACTTGACAGAAAGGCACAACTGTTTGGCATAAGGGCTGGATTTTGAAATGCCTGTTAGAGTTCTGTCATTGCTCAGGCTTTTAGTAAGGGTGAATGCCGTCTGATGCCCAATCACATAAATACTCACAAGTGCATCCGTGTTTACAGCAAATGGTAGAAGTTAGATTGTAAAAGCTGTATTTAATGCTGTTTTCAGCTATTTGTACTTATTTAATTATGCACCTTTACCCTTAAAAAAAACCCTGAGCTTGTTTTGAGGTCTGCTGTGCTTTAAAACACCCCCAGAAGATGACTATAGACATGCTGTATCTTTTTTTTTTTCTGGCCTAATCATGAAAGCTTTCCTAAATTCATAAAATCTAAGCAGTGGGGTCATTCTGTACCCTCATGACTATGAACATTTTTTCAATCGACTACTCTAGTTGGAGATTTCCTTGGATGTAAACAAGAAACTGATGGTTTTCATTGATCCAGCCTATGGTCAGAAGCACGAGAATGCAGCCAAGTAAGTGAGGTCCCATTGTCAGCCTTCAATGAAAGGTGGCTTTTCTCACAGGATACCTCAGAAAAGTATTTATTTATTAGTGCATGACCATCTGACACCCAGACCAGATGAAGGCACTAGTCACCTATATTTTTAGGTTGAAAATGTAGTAGAAGTTGTGTTTTCTTCCAAGATCCTAGTGGGTTATCTTGTTTCAGTGCTCAGATGCACACACCCCACTGTGGAAGCCATTGTTTTAGTTTGCCATCTGGGCATTCAACTCTAGTCCTCAGATTTTTATTAGTCTTTGTAAGGGGACATTTCACTATTGTTTAAAATTAGAGACGTATTGGCTTATTTTATTTTATATGGCATCTGTTGAGCTAGATCAAGGAAGACTTCCAAATTTATTTTCAGCATTTCAGAGCAAGGACTGGGATCTATAATACAGTTTTAACATGCATTAAGCCTAGTATAATATTTAAAAAATTTTCAATAAAATTAGAAAATGATTGTAACAAATCAAAGGTTATTGGTGAAAAAAGACTTTTTTTGTACAAAATATGCTAGAAAAATTATTTTATTCTCTTTGTGAAGAAATCAACTTAAAATGAGGGAGTAGTTTTTAAAATCAGAATGCTTTTAAAGTTTCAATTTAATTACCAATATATATTTAAATAGAAACTGCCGTCTTAAATTTCTCAATTTTATTTTGAAAGTTACTTAAAATCTCCATTACTTTTGATAACTGGAGTTACTAATGAAGTAAAGTTGGAGAAATACTGTTTTGTTGCCTCAGTTTCCTTAAGACAATTGGTCTTTCAGAGAAGGGGAAATGGTTTTAAATGGCCCAGATTAGAATAAGGAATCCATTTGTTGTCCCTCAAGACCCTTTTTGACAATGCCTCCCTCATGTACTCTGGGTGGAGAACTGTCATCTACTCCAAGAGACACAAAATAGACTTAGCATAACTAAGAATCAACCATGCTCTACTCAGAAGATACCTTGTTGATCAAAGCCCTTGGTACTGTGCAACCCTAGACTCTTGTCCTTCTGCCAGACAATGTCTGTCTGTGGAAGCTACATCTTTCCCCAGCCCTGTGGCCTCGGTAATTGTGGCCCCAAGGAGGCAGAAGGCAATTGACCAGCAGAGATCAGGAGCTTTTATTATCTTCTGGGGTCCTCTCCACTGTGGGACACAGGTTACAACCCATCCAGGTCTGGCACAGAGAGAATCTTTCAGAAGGATTGCTTAACATCCACAGTATTTTCCACAGTCTCCTTCTTCTTATGTCCCTCTACTGCTGACAATGGAGGGCCAAGATCTGTACTGACACCCAGGATCCATGATGATGCCCCCATCTGTACAGTGGTGCCCCATGGTTCACAGGGTCACCACAGGTCTACTGCTGTGCCAAGTCCATATTGTCATCTCTGACTTTCCACCTCCAGGATTAGCACTGAAGCTTTGAGGTTCCCAAATCACCTAAATTTTACATATGGGGAGGTAGGGTTTCTAATGGGAGGGTTGAAAAAGAGAATTAGTTAGGGTAGCTGAAAGGAGCAGAAAGATAGTACCATCTTTCCTGTGTGAACTCCTTAAGGAGGATGGAGTTGGGGACAAAGTGAAACGTTTTGGACACCTTTGTGTTAATTCTAATTCTCTAACTCTCTGGCCACCTCATGGTTAATAGACCTCTTTAGTTTTAGGCCTCTGTGTTGTTAATTTGACATATCTTCTATCTACTGTCTGTCCTGGGGCCTCTGTGGCACTAAAAATCATCAAATTATATACAAATCATAGACATTCCATCAAATATCAAATTTTTTAAGCATGAACTATTTTATCAAATCTGTTCCATATGTAAGCATATGGTATGCTGGTCCCTGGCATATGTATTTTTCTACTTACAGTATTCAGGAATCTGTGAGGACTGAAGCATCATTTGAGGGAATAGTATATAAGAATGCAAGTTTCAGGCCAGTTTCTCATCCCTCTAGGGCACACATCTTGGTTCATGTTGAATCCCAAGTGCCTAGAACAACCTGGAGCCAGAAGGTACTAAAACCAGTACCAGAGGTCATTTGAAGCTGATGTTACTGGTGGTTTCGCCCCAAATTTTATTATGAAAATTTCCAATATCCAAGAAAATGTGAAAGCTTTTCATACTGAGCACTCCTACAGCACATGCTTAGAATTTGACCATACCTGCTCCATCTCACGCCTGTCCATCTACTCATCTTTGTCCATTAATTCATCTTATGTTTAAAGTGCATTTCCAAGTAAACAGCAGACATCAGTACTTCCTCCCTAACTGTTTTCTGCTGACCATTCTACAGTTACATTTCCTTCATTTCCTTTTCCATATTGCTGTCCTTTTGGTGGCTGCTATTGCTGGAAAATCTGCTCGGAGCTCTCTGGACAAATACTGTTTGCAAAAAGGAGGCAGAATGTAGTTTCAGAATCTCAGATTTATGAATATGAAAATGAATTAAAAGTCAGGTGTACTAGTTATCTCTTGTTGTGTAGCCTGTTCTCCTCAAACTTTGGTGTGAACCAGCCATAAGCTTGTTTCACTTCTCACAGGTGCTGTAGGTCGGAAACTGGGGAGCCACGTGGTTGGGTGGTTCTGCTTTGGGGTCTCATGAGGCTGTTCTCACGGTGTCAGAGCCACAGTCACGTGAAGGCTCCCCCATGTGGGCCCTGCCCAGGCTTCATGAGTGTCCCCATCACATGGTGGCTGACTTCCCCCAGAGCCAGGAATCCAAGGAAGAGAGAACCAGGTAGAAGCTGTCCTTTTAATGACGGAGCATCATTCTGCTCTTGAGAAGCAAGTCCCTAGGGCATTAGGCACTACCTTTTCAAGGGAGGAGGGTCAGAGAGGCTTTGAACATACTCAAGAACCACCATGTGAAGGCTTTTGTTAGAGTAGTGTAGCTCATCCTGGGTATGACTCCACCTGTGACCCGGAGCACCTTCCTTTGCCCTTCTAAGCCCCAGTTTCCCAGTGCGTAAACTGATGTGTGTTAGAGCTCCCACCTGAAGGACTGCTGTGAGGTGAGATGACACTGTGTGAGCTGCTGAGTCTGGCTTCTGGTCTATTGATGGTATTGTTAGGAAGTGGCATTTCCATTAAAGATAAAGACAGCAAAAACCATGGTGCCGGCATCCTTACCCAGACCTGACATGATGCTCAAGATACAGGAAGAGACTGCATTGTAGAACAGGTAGGAGATCCTGGAAGAGGTACGGCAAGAAAACAAATCTTGTGCAGCTGTCCTTTCACCCATGGGCTGCCTCAGGCAGGGTGAGGCGTGGAATAGAGCGCTGAGGGTTGTTAGGTACTCTGACCCACAAGGGCGTCAGTGAGGAAGAGTGCGCTTGGTGTAGGAAATGACAGGGTGACTGCTGGAGAGCCGTGGGACGTGCCTCCCACAGGCCCGGAGCCCTGTGCTTTAACTTGAGAGCCGACTCCAGGTTGCTGAAAGAAAAAAACAAATTGTTTAACTTTGGCACCTAGGAGGGACATGTTTTTCAACATTGCAATTACTTTTGATAATAGTATGTATTTAAAACTTCAATCCTAACTTACAATTAACTTACAGATTTTGAGATAGAGTAAGGAGACCTTGATACATCTGACCCCCTTTTTCCCCCACAGCTACCTCTGAACAGTGCCAATGAGATTTATGAGCCTCGATGTGCCCAGGGTGTGATTTTATTCTCAAATAGTACATGCTTATCACTTGAAACCATGGTAATGACTGTTTTCATTCAAACAGACAAGCCCCTGTATAAGCCAAAGCAAGAAGTGAAATTTCAGATTGTTACACTCTTAGATTTTAAGCCTTACAGAACGTCTTTAAATATTCTAATAAGGTAAGTACCAGACAGAAAGGAACTGAGTTGAAGCTGCCTTCCTGAAACTGTCTTGGAAGTTCTGCTCACATTACTGGTACTGGGATGTCTTAGAATTCACATGGCTGAGCTTCCCTTCCAACATGGGGGTGTCTCTCCAGGAAGGGGAATGGTAGGGCACTGGATTGAGTGCTCAGGCTCTGGGTTCCAGTCTTGGCTTCTTCATTGATTAATTCATTTGTCAAACATTTATTAAACTAATGTGTCCTAGGTCCAGAAGGGACAGGGCAGTGAACAGAACACATTGAGTCTCTGCTCACATCAAGCTGTTTATTCCAGTGGATAGTAGATAGATGATAAATAAGTACACACATATGTATATATAAAGGAATAGGTATGTACGTGTGTGTGTGTGAGAGAGAGAATGTGTGTGTTTTCTGTTTTCTGTAGGGTTGTTAGAGAAGCTCTATTTGAACAGAGACCTTAAGGAACTAAAAGAATGAGCCTACACAAACAGGGAATAGCATGTGCAAAGGCCCTGAGGTGGGAGCTTGTTAGGTGCATTGGGGGAACCAGCTGGCAGTACACTGGAGCTCAGGAAGTGAGGGGACAGATATTAGGAGATGAGATCAGGTAACAGGTAGGTTGGCTGGAGGAGTGGTTATACAAGATCTTGACCATGATATGGACTTTGGACTTTGAGTGAAATGAGAATTCACTGGAGAGTTCTGAGGAGACAGGCATAAAGTGATTTGACTTAACATCTTAAAAGGATCACTGCTCTAAGAATGGATTGAGGCTCTGGAATCTGGAGAAGATTAATTCTCTTGGAGCCTCAGTTTCCTTTTTTGTAAAATGTATTATTATAATAATAATGAAAATGCCTTCCAAAGGTTTTTGTGGTGTTTATGTGAGATGATTCATGTAAGGCATTTCGAACGGTGCCTGGCACATAGTACGCGCTCATTGAACATAAGCTGTGGTTAGAATAGGAACCCCCTCTGGCAGGGAGTCACTGGCCTCTGCTGCTTGAACACTCTGAGCTCCGGAGGCAGCATGGTTAGCAGACTGAGTTTTCCTGAGAGAACCAAGCTGAAGACAGCTGAGAACCAGCTGGATCTGGCTTTCTGTGCTTAAGCTGAGGAGAATACTAGACATTTGATGATTACATGGGAATAGGGTGGCCAACACATCCCAGTTTGCTGAGACTCTCTGAGAACTGAAGTGTACCCCTCAGTCCGACACATTGGTTACCCTAAATGTTCTGACAAGTAACACAGAATGGAAGGTAAAAGGCTTTTCAGTTCAGTGTATTCCCTTTCTTAGTTTCTTTGTTGTTAGAAGCTAAACAAACAAAAACATGGCAAACACTATGTATATGTATAACTTCAAGCCAAGATGTCTGCAGCAGACAAGGCATTGGTTGGCATTCTCAGTGCGTATTTCTTGAATGGAACTGATGTGACTTCAGAGTTTGCAGCTTTGTGAATTTCTGCCCGTACTCCACTCTCCGCTGCTGTGTTGGAATGAAGTGGGTTGACACAGTGAGTAGCATTTCTCAATTCATGTTAACTCTCAGAGCAGCTTTTAGGGGTACCTTCATCCCACTCTCCATTTATCCACAAATACTGAGAACTGAGTCTATACCAGAAATTTTATGGAAAATGCAGGACTTAGAATTAAATGTCTGCCTGTGTCTGGCTGTTTACCTATTCAGTCTGCCTCTTTCTGTCTTAGGTGAATAAAAGTCAGCACTGGGTAAACTGCCTATTCTAGGCATTAACCTGAAACTAACCCTGCTGATTCTGGACAGCTGGTCTGTGCATTTTTATAATTTTTCCTCCTTCTGCTCTAGCATCTGCCTTTGAAACTTCAGATTTGTAGATTCCTTGGGCTTCTCTCTCTGATTTTGCACTTAGCCTGTCACATTTGGCTTTCCCAGAGGTGCTCAGAGAGACCTTCCTCTTGCTGCTTCTGGTCCTGGGATCCTGCTGGCCTGGCCGACGTGAGGCTTGCTTGGACAGGGAAGGGAGTTTAGACTGAAATTGCAGCTGGAACGCAGTGTTTGGGACCAGTGAATGAGCATGCGTGTGGGTGCCTGAACTCCGCTCTCTGTATCCAGGTAGTGAGGCGGGGATGTGAACTCAGGTCCAGCCGACTCCTTGCTCGTAATTTGCAGGGGCCAGGTCAGACCATTGATGTGAATGCCTGTACACTGTGTCTGCACTCATCCACCTGAAAACAGTCTTTTGGGCCAGGGTTCACCAGACTGTGATGTTTTCTACGTTTTTCAGTGTGGAATAGCTGGTTTCTTGGAAAAATTTCCCGGAGAAAAGTGAGCCTTTAGTGTAATGAAAGCTCCTGACTTGGACAGTCGCACTTGCCAGCACAGTGCCACCTGCAGGCTAGTGTGAAGCACACCTTAGAGCTACGGGAGCCAAATCTGGGGGAGCCATGTTGCCCAGCCAAGAATGATTGGAGGATGTAGCTAAAATATTGACCATCAAAGCATATTCAGGCATGTTCAGTGTTTTACTGGGGGATCTTGGGATATTATTCATTTCTCATGCCCTGATAACTGACCTCAGGAAGCAAAGGGTCTTCAAAGGCCTTTCTATGTTGGAGTAAACCTCTGCCCTAGTTCTGGCTTCCTCTGGCCTGTCTGTCCTTACGCTGTGTAAACAAGTGCCTTCAACACCGTGATGGCACTTGGCATGCTGGCTTCTACCCTCACCTCCCTTCCTGAAGGTTATTGCTGTTGGTACAGGTGAATGACCTTGTGGGAGCTGGTGCTGTTGGCTTGAGGTCTGCCCTGTGACTGTGTTCTGACCCTTTGGCCTGGAGCAGTGGTGGCAAACCCAGAACCTCATCCCTGGCTAGGTGAGAGACCACCTATGTTAAAGTGATTTGACATCTCTAATTTTATGTGCTAGACACACACCTTGTGCATCATCCAGGACTCCCGGAAGTGGCAGAAATACTTACATCCTCCAGCCAGGGATTTCATTGCTTGAGACGTTGGCACAGGCAGCGGGTGCTGTGCTGTGCAGAGGGGATTGATGGAGAGCCACAGCTGTCCAGATACAATGCAGAGAGCATAGGGAACCACTTTTCCAGTGTCTCCAGCCACATGGCTGTTCCAGCTGTGATGGGCACGCTTCATGTCATACTTGGCTGGCCTGTGTGCATCCTAGCAGGGGTGACCACGTGCAATTGCAGGGCTCTGCTGTGATGCCACTGTGCATTGCCTGTTCAAATCCTGATGTGCTCTGTAAAGACATTCTCTGTGTGCTCCTTGTTGGTGATGTGCCCAGGTCCAGGACAGGTTTGGGACATAAGACAGATCATCTCATTCACTCCCAGCCCTCCAGATTGTCCAGGCCATCACACTTTGGTTCTGATTTCCTTTGCTTGTAGGACTGTGGGAGAAATGCGCACCTTCACAAAAATAATACATCCGTGAACTAGGAACATTTCTTTCCCTACGTTTTAAACAATACTGGGCATTAATATTTTTATTTTTGTCAGTGTGACAAGAGAAAAACGGGCTTCATTGTTTTATTTGCCTTCCCTGAGGTATTAGACAGTGTGTATTTATTAGCTCTTTGTCTTCATCTGTTTGACCCTTTGACCCCGTTAACCCGCCCACGCATCATGCCGTGGCAGGCACAGGAGAGCCAGGCCTGGTGACAGTGCCTGCCTGCCCCTGGGCTTGGTGAGGACAGTGACCTGCTTACTCCTGACCTGCTTGTGGTCTTTGGTTTTAAGTTTGTTCCTGGCTCCCTAGACCACTTCCTGCTCAGTTCTCAGCATTGAACTTACACTGATTCACATTCTCCCTCGCTCGGGGAGAGAGGTTTCTTATGGCTTCTAATAACCAGGCCAACCCACTACCTCTAGTCAGAGGATAAGAACAAGGGAAAATATTTGATCCTGGCTGCCAGTTCATAGTCTAGGGAAGAAACACCAAAACCAAAAAAAAATGACAATGACATAAACATCAAAAAAAAAAAAAAAAAAAAAAAAAGAGAACCCAGAAAACAAATGAGTGCCTTAAACAATAATAGATGTCAAGAGGGGTAAACTCTAGGTGAACTAGGGCTCTCCTGCCCGGTGCGGGCACGTCCAGAAGGTGAGAAGCTGGACAAGGATGAGCTGGCATTCCATGCAGCAGTTGCCAAGGCCAAGAGGGCCCTGGGGGCAAACTGCAAACAAATCTATGTTTGGAGGAAGATGTGCCTAAAAATGTAGGTGGGGTCAACTTCCTAAGCCTTTTAAGCTATGCCAAGAAGTGTGGATCTCATCCCATAGACAGAAGTCATCGTCACCTGCTGGTCTAATATGATGATCGTAGCCAGTGTTCCCTCACTGCTTGTTACATACCAGGAACTGTACCAAGCATTTCAACCACTTAGCCTCAGTCTCAGGTCCATGTTTCGGATGGATGACACTGTTGGGGGAATATGGATTAAGGGGAAAGACTGGAGGAAGGAGATTAGTTGCAATAGTTAGAACAGAGGGTATGGTGGCTGATTGTGAGGGTGGAAAGAAAAAGACAAATTTGAGAGAAATTAGAGGCAGAGTTGACAGGGCCGGGCAGGTGAGGGGGGTCTGGGATGACTGCCGGATTGGCTTGGATGAATATTGCATGAAGCTTTTGTGGTCTGGGAGAGCATAAGAAGACTGAAGTGTTTTGCACGCACCCACTTGGTTAAACACCCCTGTGGCACACTTTTGTTGAGTTAAAAGACGTGGGTTTGAATCCTGTATTCCACCATTTACTGGGGCTGTGGTATTGGACCATGGCTGTCATTTACAGTTGAGGGCTTATGTAACCTTTCTGGCCTCAGTTTTCTCAATGACAACGTGAGGATAACCCTAGCCTGAAGGAGGATCGGAATGACTGAGTGGCGTGTGAGTGGTAATGATAAGGCAGAGTGCTGGACACTTCGTGGGCCTTTACCACACGGGGCCTATGTTATCCCTACAGTGGAATTTTCTCTCAGTGCCACCACCAACAACACGTTTGGTGATGTGCATGCTGTAGTGTTTCATGTAGAAGGAAATATATTGCCAGGAATGAAAAAGTAGAGCCGAGTAAAGGTGTTCCCAGGAAAACCTGAGAAAAGAAATTTTGATTTGTCGTCTTTAGTCATATAGAGCTGACATTTTCCAGAATCATCTGTGTCCCACATTTTGTATGTGCCTTGCCTGGGCGTACTGCACGGCCTCATGCATAACCATTTAGGATCCACATGTATACGGGCCAGCTTTATCTAGTTAAACATGTGGTTTTCATTGTAGGACCCCAAATCAAATTTGATCCAGCAGTCAGAAGAAAATGATCTTGGAGTCATTTCCAAAACTTTCCAGTTATCTTCCCATCCAATACTTGGTGACTGGTCCATTCAAGTGCAAGTAAATGTGAGTATAAATATATTTTCTGGGGGGAATGTTAATATGATTTAAATAGGTCAGGTGGGGGAAATATCTCCAAAGTCGTTTATTCAGTGAACAGAAAAACATTAATCTGAGCATCTAGACAATTCAAGTGGTTTATTTTTAATTTACTGTTGCTATCAATGGGTTAGCCTTTATTATAACATATTTGAGGTTTAATCATTGTTGCCTTTTTATGTAATGTAACAATTGAAGATTAAAACACTTCACCTTTTAGTATGAAACTGATTAAGTGATGTTTATTTTACTTACTGCATGCATTGAGTATTTTAAAACAAAGTAATGAATACATAGCTATTATATGGCAAATTTTATGTCCCAGAATGATGACTTTTGATGAACGGTTGGGCTAACCTACTTTATCTTTACTTTAAAATCTCCAGTGACCTTAAACGGCCACATCAATCTCTGTTCCCCAGTCTTTCCTTCTCCCCAGCTCCTTCACCATTTCCTGTGTTTGCTGCCAACTCCCCTAGCTCTGAGATCTAGCAGGGCAGGGGCACAAAAACCACCCATCCATTCACCCACCCACCTATCCATCCATCCAACCCACTCATTCATTCACCCATCTGTCCACCCACCCATCCATCCATCCATTCACCCACCCATCCATCCACCCTCCATCCATCAAGTATGTGTTGAGGTCTTACAGTGCCATGACATACAAGGAGGCTAAACATGTGATCTCTGTCTTCAGAGATGTGGGAAGATGGCTAATGTGACAAAGATTAAGTTAAACATGGGTAACAGAAGAACATGAGGTCGTGCAATAGCAGAGAAGTTGTGAGGTGCTGAATCCATGAGGCTCATGAGGTGCCTCCAAGACTCAGGCCAGCTCGGGATAAAGAGGATGTGCTGTAAGCATGAGGGCCTGTGCTTTGGGGGCCAGAGGCTGTCTTTGTGGCCAGCTCCATTCTCCTATCTCTTGTCCAACCTCTAAGGTGTTGTTCTCTAGTCACAGTCTAGACTGAGCACATTGGTTCAGCTGAATAACCTCCATCCTCAGAGTACTGCAAGGAGCTCTGCATGGGTGGCTGGCCCCCATGGATGGGTCATTGGGTCAGGTGTCCATGGTTGGTCCATTCAGAGGCCACCTCTACTCCATGACCAGGCAGGACAGTCTCTCAGGCCCTGAGGGTGGCAGCCTTAGAGGGATTAATTTGTTCAGTGAGTGGTACACAGAATATGTACCAGAGGAGAGAGGATAATAGTGGAGAAAGGCTGGAAGATGTGAGATTGTAGGTTGAAAGATTAATAGAATTTCTCATGTAGTAAGTTTTGGATTTGACCTGTCATACTGCTTTAGTAGGAAAAAAAATATAATGCTCTTAATGAAATTTGGGTGCTTGCAGAATTAAAAATCATTCACAAAAGCTGGTCCTTGCTCACCTCCTTGGTCTTGTTAAATGCCACCCTTACCCTTGACCTCTGTGCTTTAAGGCACAAATTATTCCATAAGTTTCTTATTTTTTCTTTTCCACAAGTTTCTTAAACCCACACCTATCTGTCTGATCCCAGAGCCTTCCCACGTGCTGTTCCCTCTGCCTGGAATGCTGTTTGCTTGCTGTCCTCCAAGCGTTGTCTGAGGTGGCCCAGCCCCACTGGCATCTCCACCACCCTCTGTGCTTCTCTTGGTCTGTGCTTGTCACTATTAGTTGACAGGGCCTGATAGAGAGTCTGTGTGGGGCCTGTTCTCCCTGTGTCTTTGGGACCTAGTAGCACAGGACTCTGCACAGGCACATGTCAGTATGTAGTAAATGAGTTTATGAAAGCTATATAATCATCATTTGTCTTGAACTAAACATGATGTCCCCTTTTCCACATTCTGTAAACGTCTATCCTTTGTGAAGACAGGCATATCGATCAGGAACTTATTAGTGGTGATGTCATGTTTTTTCCTTCTAGCTTTACTGAGGTATAATTGACAAAATTGTAGGATACTTAAAGTGTACAAGGTGATGATTTAATACACATGTGCATTGTGAAAGGATTCCTTCCAGGGGATATAATGTTAAGGCACACAACAAAGGGAAAATAAGCTTCTTTGTTTAAAAAAAAAAAAAAAGGAGTCCTTCAGTGGCTATCAGAGGTCAGTATAGTCAAAGAAATGAGAGGACCCAGCCCTGAGCTGTGGTTTTTGTCTTTCCTTGACTCCTGCACAGCATTCAAGGATGATACACACACACACACACACACACACACACACACACACATATAAATAATGTGTGTATGTATGTATATATATATGATTAACTTTTCTTTTAGCAATTAATAATGACTATGGAAGAAGTATGTTAATTAAATAGTCACCATTATGGCCTATATTTTAATTTCCCCAAGGCAGTGACCATTCTCAGTATAAATCTTAGGAAGGGGAAATATTTATTTTCAGGAGAGTGTTTTGAAATCCCATTTTGTCTCTAGAAAAAATACAGAATGATCCTAGTATTGCTACCGAAGGACAATGCATTAAAAAAAAAAATACAGAACATACCAGAGCTTTGTTTTGTGGTTACAGTGCAGATACTCAGACTGGCATTTTTTCATTCCCCATCCACTAGATCAGGAGAAGACTCTTTTAGGTAAAACACACTTGATTGTCCCCTTGGTATTTCTGTAACTGTAACTTTATAGAATAAGAGCCAATGAATTTTTTTAATATACTGTTAACCTTTTTGGGTTACTTATATTGTTTTGAATTTCAAGTATTGTTTTTCACCTTTAGGCTTTTTAATGACAAGTAATTATTTTGATCGAGTAAGATTTATAGGTTTTTTTTTCTTCTTTTAATCCCCTTTATTGTGCAGTGTATGATGGTGGAGCAGATAAGACCTGCCCTCAGGGATGCAAGACACAGCCTCCTAGCCCAGGGCAAGCCTCACTGCCAGCTGGGAGTCCTGGTACTGGACCCACTACAGCCACACGTCCCCTGGGGTAAGTCACCAGGCTGAAGGGGGGAGGCAGGAGGCCCTTCAGAGAGTCCACCCAAGGTGGGAGGCCTCAGCAATGGAAGAAGGCAGGGAAGCAAGCCACACAAACTGGCCTCATCCCCAAGTCCTGAAGGAGAATCCTCTGGAGATGCTGCTAGCCCCTGCCTGCCTGGACCAGTATGTTCTGCTGTGGGGAAGGTAGAGGGAGGCAACCATGATCTTCCAATATGAAGTGTCCTCCGGGAGGTCGGAGGCTGTGATTATTTGGTGGGTTCCCAACACCCCAGGAGGCCGTCACTGCCTCTGAGTCAGTGAGGAGGTGTAAGCTCCCTCTTACTCATTGCACATGGTACCCAATTCCCACTGCACTTAGCACTTCTAGGTAAACCTGGGCCCCGTCCCATGTCCCCAAGGCCTCTTGTGTATAACCCCAGCTTTTCCCCCAGGAGCATGATGTAGTTTTAAGAAAATGCACTAGACCAGAAGTTTGGGGATCTGAATTATCTTCCTATGCAGTAACAACCTTTGTGACTCTGAGTTGGGTCACTTACCTCCACATCCTCATCATGACATCTGTGGTTGTGAATACCAAACAAGAAATGAAAGCAACCCCCAAACTAGGCAGCATTCCAGAAAGGTGAGATGGGTAAGGATACCATCAATAGCCACTTTAAATCGTAGGAGATAAGGGGCAATGGGCAGAGCACCCCAAACCTGAGAAAACCTAAGCCACTGCTATGAAATAGGTTACACAGGAAGGACCTGCTGGGGACACAGAAAAACCTCAGCCCGGGCAGAAATCATGTCCAGGTTTTCAAACTTCCTGTCTGGAGTTTCTGTTTATGAGGCAGGCTGTTGGCACCCGGGCAAGTCAGCTTGCACGTTCCATACTAGGTGTCACTGCCAGAGCACAGAAACAGGGTGGTTTCACGCAGATCAGAGGTCTCCACTGCCCACAAAGTGATGACCCCTTTGGCAGAGATTGGCCACATGCCCCTCCTCCCAGTTTCATTTCCAAGTATGTTTTTACAGCAGAGGGGAGGGAGCTTCCGGATGGTAGATTGATATATTTAAGTGACAGCCATTGTGCAGAATTTTTAGAAATCACGCATGTGGCCATTTTATTGACCTAAACTTGGCCTCAGAATATTTCTGCGAGAGGCAGAAGGAAAGGGAGGTGTTGGGTGGGGAGAGCTTTATGGCCCAGCAGGAACACAGGGTACCTGGAAGCAGAGGGCACCTGGCTGAAGACTGAAGGATCTCTGATGATCAGTCACAGTGGAGCTGAGAGCTGAGCTCAGTCAGGAAGCCCCAGCTGGGCTGTACCCCCAGGCCAGCAGGGCACCCTCATCTTTCTAGGAGAAAGGAAGGAGGGTGAAGAAGAGGCCTGGTTTTTCCCAGTGTTAGGATCTCCATCCTGAATCCCAAAAAAGGAATCATGAAGGTGTTTTAAGAGCGTTCTCCCCGCAGCCCAGAGAAGCCCCATGTCCTGCTCACTTCCTCTTCGCCCAGAGGCCCATCCTGCAAGGTCGGGTGAGAACACACTCTCACCAGCTCCTGCAGTGGTAGGAACCAACTTTATACAGAGCAAGATCTCATTTCTGCCAGGGACACAGGAAAAAAACTGGGCTGACTCAGTGCATCAGAATGTAAGTGGGTGGGAGGAGGGGGCTGGATGAATACAGCTTATGAGGACAGTCAGTCCCAACCATCCCCTCCCCTTCCTGCACTCTTCTTTCCGTGGTAACGGCCTAGTGTGATGGTTCTGCTAGAAGGTGGTGCTGACCCAAACCTCACGGACATCACTGGCAGCACCGCTCTCCACTACGCTGCCTTGTTTGCAAATACTTCAGTTACAGCAAAGCTGCTTTCCTACAATGCCAATATTGAAACAAGAAACAAGGTATAATAGCTCCACTAGCTTTATTTACAAAATAATTTGAAGTACAGGGTCTTTTTTAGCTACAGGTGTTATATTTATAGTATGAATACAATACTTCAGGCCCTGTTACATGGAAACAACTCCAAAGCCAAAGCCAGGGCTAGAGAAAGGTGGTGCCCACAGAAAGGGCAGAGCTCTGTCTCCCAGCCCCTCCTCTACCCTGGAAGGAACACCGCCCCATTAGGAAGTGCCTGGGAGTAGGTGGTAGCTCAGAGTCCACAGAAGATGAAAGCCTGGGGGGAGTGAAATGATGGTGGGGGCTGACTGCCTGCGGAGGCAGAGGTGCTACTGGCATGGGTGGAAGGAGGAAGGAGACCCAGTACCCAGCAGGGGAGCTGGGTGAGTGCACCTGGGCAGGGGAGGCAGTAGGCCACAGGCCCTGAGTACCCCAGGACCCCCAGTTCTGCGATCAGGGCAAATGAGGTCAGGTCATGTTTGACAGCCAGCAGGGGTGTTCACTGGTGCTGGTGGCCACACGGCCTGCCGTGTACACCTTGGGGTCTTCCACGCTCAGCCTGGTGCAGCTTCTCAGCGGGGCTGTGGCTACATATGGGGAACAGGTGATGGCGAAGCTGGTCTTTCTGCTTTTGCTCCAGGACATGTTACCTCCTGCTGCTGCAGCCCTGCCAGGAATGCCCTTCGCTGACATAGTAGGTGCAGTTTTACATATTGGAGGCTCGGGCACTCCCTGAGTGGAAATATTTGGAAAGAACTTAATTGTCTGAGATTTCACTTTAAATAATGAGATTTCCATTGAAGCATGAAAGGTACAGCTTTCTTTTATTTATTTATGGCAGATATTTATGAAAACATTGCTTTTGTTGCAAATAAAAATTCTTTTCAAATATTTTTCCCCACTCAGATTTCTTTCTGATTAGCATAAAAGTAGAAGAAAGCAAAACTTGTCTTGGAAATAGACTTTGTGTTAATACTCAAACAAAAACATCTGACAATATAATCAAAATCTTGCTGCTGTGGATAATTTCCTGTTTTATTTAAAAAATGATTTATATAAAAGTGATTTCTCTCTCATTGCCCAAGGCTTAAGAGGGAAGAAAGAAACAGACTGGAGAGAGCAGTTGAAATATGCAGGCCAGTTTGGAAATTGGACAATTGGGAATTACCAAGAGGAGGTTTTTGTTTTTATTTTCCTTCTCCTTCTGTTTATGTAGGTGGGCAAGCTGCCTTTCAGTTGTCAGGGATAATCATTCTCATTTTGGGAAAGAGAGGGAGTGAATTGTAAACTTGGGAGAGATCAATTTTATGAGGACTCTAAGGAAATCACACTGGCGGTGAACAGGTGATGATTAAGTGGAAAGTAGGAGAGAAAGACAGATAATTAACTGGCCCAGTGTCCTATGCTGGCATAAACAGCCACTGAGATAAGAGTCTAGACTTGGCTTTCAAATCTAGGATGTCTTGATGGGAAGTAAGGAATGCATAGATAATAAAATCAAGTTGCTTCTGAATTGACTAGCCCCTGTTCTACTGCTGTTTACCCAGGACAGTGAAATGCAGTTTTGTTAAGTAACTTTTATCTCACAACTTTCTTTGTGAAAATCCTCAAATGAGAGAAGGAACTGGCTACATGGGTAAGAAAGACTGCAGTGGTCGGTTGTCTCCTGCATGAGTTCTTAGCTAGAATTGTGCTGGTGAACCACAATCACCTGGGAGAATTTACAAAAAATTTACAAGCCTAGGCTCCACCCTCAAGATTTTGATTAAATAAATCTGGTAAGGCCTGGACCATGGATATTTAGAAATAGTTCCTTGAGATTCTGATACAACCCTTGGTTAAGAACTATTGAATGGATACGTGTAATACCTGTAAATTCACAGATCTCAAAAAAAGCCCTCTCTTTAGAAGAGTGGGAGATTTGACAGATGCTACTTCCTTCAGTGCTCTCCTTTCCAGCCACATAAGCCTGACTTTTATCCCGTCTCTACTTCTGTGCTTGACAAGTTAAAAGGAATATTATTGGCAGTATCTGTGGGCTTGAAGAATAACTCCTTTTTCCTTCCAACCACTGATCATTCAGTGACACTCAGACAGTCTTAGAAATTGGCTTATGGTGAATGATTTAATAAGTAGAGCCCTTTAAGTATTTTGCACCTTTTGTTACCATCCAAGTCATTGGGCCAACAGGGTTTTCCTGACTGCAATCATAGTAAATCATGGCCTTTCTTTTGGTTAAAGCTGTGTGGTAGACTCTTGGAATATATCTGTTAGATTCACTGAGTGCTGGCATAATCAAAATGCAGTTTTATTATTTTTATTGCAGTATAGTTGATTTACAGTGTTGTGTTTGTTTCTGGGATACAGCAAAGTGGTTCAGTTTTATATATGTATATATATATACACACACACACACATATAATTTTTCATATTCTTTTCCATTTTGGTTTATTACAGGATATTGAGTATAGTTCCCTATACTACACGGTAGGACTTTGTTATCTATTTTATATATAGTAGTTGGTATCTGTGAATCCCAAACTGGTCATTTTTCCCCCCGCCACCCCCTTTCCCCTTTGGTAACCATCAGTTTGTTTTTAATGTCTATGAGTCTGTTTCAGTTTTGTAAATAAGTTCATTTGTATCATATTTTAGAGTCCATATATTATGTGATATCACATGGGATTTTTCTTTCTCTTTCTGACTTACCTCATTCAGTGTGACCATCTCTAGGTCCAGTCATGTTGCTGCAGATGGCATTATTTCATTCTTTTTTTATGACTGAATAGTATTCTATTACATATAAGTATACCACACAAGATGGCAGTTTCAAACATCCAAACCCATGAAATTAGTAACAGATGAGAATTGTTTTAATAATTTAGTTTCAGCCATCTTATGAACTACTTGTCCATTTCATTAAAAATAAGGGAAATTGTGAAACACAGATTGTAGTTTTAGTAGGCATTGGAAAAATTCTCGAGGTGGGTATTGTGTCTTAATAGCAATTATTATGACATGTTGGGGCCCAGTTTATTTTCTGTAAAACGTATGATACTAAAGAAAGGAAAGGTTTTATGTCAAAATATTTGCTTTATACCCAACTGTTTGGAAACACAGCAAACAGAAAAATACAGGTGGGCTGTAGACTAAACGTGGTCCCTGGATATGTTCAGTTTGCCTCCACACATTGAATCAACATTTAAAATTTAGGAGACTCATGCAGAAATGTGCATTTCAGACTTCTCCAAAAGAAACAAATCTGGTCCCCTTTGAGCCCAGGCTGCTGTGTGTTCTGCTGTGCAGAGGCGGCCCCTTCTTAGTGGGGTGTGTGTTCTCCGGTTTGCTGTCCTTACCTGGGACCTTCAGTTACACGGGTCACCTACTTTGCCTCTGTAAGCATTTGACTTTACAATTCCTGTTTTATAGTATATTTTGATAACTATTTCAAGATTTTAAAGACAGTTGATATTAATTTATGATCTAGTTCACATTTTATAATCTCAAGAATGGGACTGAATTTTTCAAATTAGAATTTAAAAGTTGCTTTAAAAAAAAACTTTTTCTTTACATGTACATGCAAATAATCATACTCCCATTGGAATGTCTGTTAACCTGATGAGGTTGGTCATGATTGTAGTTGGATAGGTTATGCATATTGCAGACAGTATATCTTTCCCCTCAGTCTGGTTCCTTAAAAATGCAGTTGACTCAGTAGCTAAATGGTTCTCTGTGGAGCCGTGTTGAGAGTTTTGAGAGTAATAGTAGAGCAAAAAGGTAAGTACAGGAATGCCTGGTAGACACCGGTAGAAGGGAAGCTTCTTGGAGCCAGTAAACGTTTGAAGTGAGTTTTAGAGAATGGCTTCACAGTGAATCTTTTGAAGAGGTCAAGGAGGAACGTTTTAAAGAGTAGGAGCCCAGAGAGGTGAGGGGGAGGGGCCACTCTTTATTTACTGAATATGATATGCTTAAGTTCAGAGACTGTTACAAGTATTACACTCAGTTTTGAAATATGTAATTTTGTACATTATAAACTGTTTTTGCTGTTTACAGGATGACCTCACACCACTGCTACTTGCTGTAAGTGAAAACAAAGAGCAAATGGCAGAATTTCTAGTAAAGAAAGGGGTAAATATACATGCAGTTGATAAGTGGAAAAGGTACAGTAGTGTGTTCTTTTTTTTTTTTTTTTAACCTTAGTGTTGTTTTAGATTAGTAACAGCCACAATGGAGGAAGTATGAAAAAGGAACAGCTGTCAGGTTGGGGGCCAGTAATACCTGCTGCAGGATTCACTGGAGAATTCTGAGCAGATGAGAAAGAGGATTAGATTTCAGTATTAGGGCTCTCTGGTTATGACATAAAGCAGGGATCTACAAGCTTTTCCTGTAAAGAGTCAGAAAGCCCATATTTGAGGCCATGTGGTGTCTGTTCTGTCACCTCAGCTGTGCCATTGCAGTGTGAAAGCAGCTGTAGATAGTACCGGATGACTGTGCTCCGGTAACACTAGATCTACAGAACCAAATGGCAGGGTGGGTTTGTCCTGTGGGCTGTAGTTTGCCGACCCCTCATATAAAGGATGGCAGGCCAGAAATACCGTGCTATTTAAGCGTGACAGTGCCAGTTTATGGTACTGATTCTGTTGATGATGTCGTTTGTTTTTCTCAGCCTCACAGAGTTTGGTTAGGACTGTCGTCCTTGTAAAGAGCTGTTCACTTTGAGGTATCGAATTTTGATATATAGCATTTATTTTTTTCACATTTGATAAATACAAAGGAGGGGAAGTGGCTCTTATGTATTAATTGCCTACCAGTAGTGTACTCAGTATTCACTCTAGGGTAGTCGCCAGGTGTGTTCCCAAAGGAATGCTTTTGAAAAAAGCCTCTGTCTTATACTTGTAATATTTTCTATTTCTCTTTTGCTGATTTAAAATGTATTTTTTTTTCTTTCAGGGTGAATAGGAGTTCTGAAAGATGATGCTTTAAGCAGGTAGGATTTTATGCATATTTAAAAATTATATGTTGACTAAGGGAACACAGAGAAAAACTTAACATTTGATGACTGTTCTGCTCTGGGTTAGACACTGTTATGTGCTTCACATCTGTTACCTCACACAGTCATCACAACAGCTGTGCAAAGCAGCTGTGCTGTTACAGCTGACTTTTCACTCATTAGGCAACTCTGGTTCAGGAGGGTTGACTGACTGACCCGTGGTTCCATAGGTCACAAGTAGCTGACCTGTGACTTGACCGTCAGACAGCCTGGCTCTTAAATCTGCTTTCTTGTCCCTCAGCAGAATTTTTTTGTTTGTTTAAAGAAATGAAATCACTCATTTTTGTTGTGTATTTTTGCTCTAAGGGCTTCCCAACAAACCTGATCTTGATGACTCGTGGCCTTCATCAGATGAAGACTCAGATTTTGAGTCCAAGGTAAAGTGTTCTCGTGAAATTAATTCTGCTCTGAATTTAGTTTTGTGTAGTATTTACTCTTAAAATTGAGCAGTGGTCTACCTATCACTGTTGCATGTTTGTGTTGGAAGTTTGGTCAGAGTGAACTGTTTTATAAAAATATGACTAGTTGAATTTTCTTTTTACTTTGCTAAATACTGAAGATGGGATCTGAGGACAAAGTGGACTAGAAAACATATAGTGACAGGAAAATTGTATTGGGAAAAGTTCTCCCACGATGGAGGAAGCATGAAATGTTGCCAAGGAGACGGATTCTTACTCTGCCTTTTAAAGCATCCCGGCGTGACTTTTGTAACACTCATGCCTAAATGAACTGTTTAGTAGATACAGTTACTTACTGGAATAATCATGGAGTCTTCCTGGGGCCTTTCAGTTCCAAAACTATATACCATGTATCGTCTAATTTTTTTTCTTGGACACTTTTTTTTGGTACCATCGAGTTTTTAGGAGAGAGGTTTTTTCCCTCTGTGTCTATCTTTGATTCTGCATGAAGACTAAAATAATAGCTGGAATTGTAGAAATTTAGAAATTAAAATTGTTTATCCAAATCCATATTATAAAGGGACTCCTCTGTGTTTTAAAAATCATTCCATTAAGAGTACATTCAAAACCCTTTCATATAATTGGAGAATACATGTTTCCTCTAAAATGATAACTAGTTCTCGAAGAAGACTCTTAAGAACCATGTGATAAAACCTACAACTTTAGAATTTTTTTGTACTATAGTTTAAACAAATATGTCCTCAAAGTCCTTGTGTCACATCTAGAATTTCACATTTCAGACATTTTGTAGTATACTTAAATTTTCATTTTGTAGCCCCTGCATCAGTATAAACTGCTGGAGATTAGGAAACATAATTGTGCATTTCCTGGAGCACCTAGGATAAGGCCTTAAATGTATGATGCATTTTAGTATTTTTTGAATGTGAATACATGAAGAGACAAATGGAATTCTGTATCATGTTACAGGTAATATAATATGCACACTCTATGTGCATGAAATCTATTTGAATTCTAAAAATATGACTTAAATTTCTATTCCCTTTGTTTAGGATGTGTAAGTTCAGTTGCTGTGATGAGGAAGTACGTCATAAGTAGCAAGGAAATAAATAAGTATGTGATAAGTAGGAAAGAGGTTGCAGTGTGTTTTTCAGTGTCCACCAAGTGTGAGCTTAGAATTTTAGATTAAAACTGTTTAACCTTCTCCTTAGCCCCATTTCATGTTCCATTAAATGTATTTTTCAAGCCATATATTCTCCTTAGAATTCTCATTACCACTTCTTTCTCCAGGTGGAAAGTTGATGTGTTAGGAACTTTTAAAAAATCTATTTCTCTCTCTCTCGTAGTAATTTATAGCATTCAGGTAGTGATAGATGACCATGTTCAATTGAATGACTTACAGTGACAAAATGAAACTCTTTATTATAGTAGTATTTATAAACAAATAGTTGTAGAGTAATACAAATCAGTATCAATAGGGATATATACTAGGAACAAAAGCCTCTGTTTTATACATATATATGTCACATTTTGGCATTTTTGTAAAATTTGCTGAAGAACAATACATATACTTATCTATATAATTTATATATATCTTACATAGAATAAAAACATAAAACAGGCTTTTGTTCATTGTATATCCCTAACAATGCTGATATATCGCTGATCTATTATATATGTATGAAATATATGTATTTCTCCACATACCTTATTACTCATTTTTTTAATTTTATTTTATTGAGTTATAGTCAGTTTACAATGTTGCATCAAATTCCAGTGTAGACCACAATTTTTCAGTTATACATGAACATACACATATTCATTGTCACATTTTATCGCTGTGAGCTACCACAAGATCTTGTATATATCTCCCTGTGCTATACAGTATAATCTTGTTTATCTATTCTGCATATGCCTGTCAGTATCTACAAGTTTTGAACTCCTAGTTAATTTTTTTTTATTGAGGTATATTTTTAAATTTTCTTTTTTTTTCTTGCCTGAAGTTTGTACTGGGCTAGTCATGTCTCATTTTTTTCTTTTCTTCCTCTTCCTGCCCCACTTATTTTACTTTATATTTTTAATGATTTACCCCTAACCTAATTTTTTCTGTTTAGTGTGTGTGGCTTTCATTCATGAGTCGTTGCCCCTCAGATTTTCTCTTGTTTTTATTCCTCTTTCTTTGAAGGAGCTGAATTTAAACAATTATTTGTCTTTAGGTTTTTGACCCCTGGAA
This sequence comes from Camelus dromedarius, assembly GCF_036321535.1. NCBI lineage: Eukaryota > Metazoa > Chordata > Mammalia > Artiodactyla > Camelidae > Camelus > Camelus dromedarius. The sequence continues at coordinate 37,891,760 of NC_087455.1, forward strand.
TAGAAGTAACTTACACTGTTTGCTGTTCTAACCCATCCAAATAAGATCCTGCTAAAAACTATAAGCTCTCATATTCCCCTCGTGAAAGATAATTCATGCACATGTAAATCATGCAGACACATTTCAAAATACAACAATCAATTTAATCTCTTAATGTTACTTTTTTCAATGGTATTCTTAGCTTCCAAGGATAAGTTTTTGTTCTAGATCATTTTGCTCAAGAAAGTCTAATGGCTACCACAGTATTTGTAGAATAAGCAGTGAAGGGTAAGGAAAGTAACACCTGGGAGCTCCTGATGTCACCCCTCATAATCCTCACCCCAGGAGAAGATGCAGGTCGGCAAAGGTCAGAACCGGGATTGGAACCCACATCTGAATGACTCCGAAGCCTGTGCTCTTTGTGTTTAATCATATAGTAATGGGGAATGTTCTAATTGTTTTATTTAGTTTCATACTTGTTATTCTTAAAGCTGTTATTTTCTTCTCTAGAATGTCCTGAAACCAAGCTTCACAAAGCTAAGTTATGGCTCTCAGCAGCCCAGGGAAAACTAAGTTGTTTGAAGTTGTTCTTGTGCTGTTCACTGATTTGAAATTACAGATATTTTCACCTACTCTATCTTGTTTTCACAATAGTATAAGGAAAATATGACATTATGAGACCAGGAATTAGAACCTTTCTTGAGGACAGTTATGATGGTGAAAATGAAGATGTGGTTGGAATCTTTCCCAAACTGTCCATCAAAGTCCCAGGCTTTTCTTATCCTGCCTGCCCATCACTGGAGCGTAGAGCTTAGTATGTGGCAGAGCATATGCTTAACATGCAGGAGTTCCTGGGTTCAATCCCCAGTACCTCCATTAAAAAAAAAAAGCCAATATAAAAAATCTGAAGCGTGTAGATCCAAATATGATGTCCATTTTTAAAGTGTTTTTCTTTTTTTTTTTAAACTTTTTTTATTGATTTATAATCATTTTACAATGTGTCAAATTCCATTGTAGAGCACAATTTTTCAGTTATACATGAATATATATATATCTGTTGTCACATTTGTTTCCCTGTGAGCTACCATGAGATCTTGTGTATATTTCCCTGTGCTACACAGTATAATCTTGTTTATCGGTTCTACCATTTTGAAATCCCAGTCTAAGTGTTTTTCTTTTGCCACCTTTCTTCATAAGTATCCCAGCCACGACCAAGCTTTTCTTCCAGAGAATGCTTCAACCCTCTGAAATTCTTTTGCGCCACTTAATTTTTTTGAAATATTCAGGAATGGAGATAGGCTTATATGTGTGTTTAAAATTAACAGTGGTAAATGTTCTCATCAATGTATCTGTGACTACATTTTATAGATATGATGTCAGCATTGAAATTAGGAAAAAAGAAGATACGGAATCTCCTTGGGATTCTGAGGTTCTGTCTATTACCATCATCATCATCAGTCTAAAATGTAAGCATTGAGTGATGTTCAAACATAAATGGAGGAATGCTTTGAATTTACTGTCTCACCTTTGCATTTGCCCATCAGTTTTCTTCTTATATTTTTAATCTACAGTTAATAAAATCATTCTGCACTAAATGTCATATTGCTGCATAGTGCACTTCTGTTAATTTTCCAGGCTCACCTAATAAAACCGGTGTATATAGCGCAAAACACCAAGAAGCAAAAGTGCGTTTGAGAGTAATAAATTTGTGGGGTTATAATACTAACAATTTGGTTTAGTGATGTTTTAATGAGGAGAACTCATTTTGGATAGTTCAAATAATGTGCATTGAGTACCTTTACGGTGACCGTGCTCGAAGTAATGTAGGTATAGAGCAGTGATGACCTGTTCTCAGGTGACAGCTGTGGAAAGAGGCTAGAGGAGCCTGAGTGCTGGAATCCAGGTAGCTGCTGCCTAGTGGCACAGCACTGTATTTGAAGTCAACAGATGTGTTGCCCTGGTTCTGTGATGTGCTGTGGGGTCTTGGAAAAACTTGTTTGACCTGTTTGTCAGTGACCTCATTGGTAAAAATGGTACTGACACCTACCTCTCAGGTATGTGTAATGAACAAACGTGGTAACAAATGTGAAAACGTTGTTGTCTGTAAATGGTGCTATAAAATGTAAGACAGGATGATTGCCGTGGCAATGAATGACTTACTAAGTGTTGAGGACACTTTTTAACACCTGAAGGACAATAAAATGGCAGAGTTAAGCAAGGGAAAGTCAGAGCAGACATGTGGGTTTCTCATTTGGGGTGTGTTACGTTTCAGGAGACTATTACTGGAGATCTCTGATAGGTATAGAGTGCTTTGGTACTTGAGTTTGTGTTGAGATTTTACATGTTTTGACCTTAAAGAAATTCTTGTTCCCAAACACCAGCTGTGTGCTGGGCAGTTAGACACTGAATGTACCAATTGAGGGGTTAGGCTGTAGTGGTAGGAACAGAAGAACAAGGAAACAGGAATCCTCTCTCAGTCACAGTAAGTCCTTCAGATAATGAACATGGAGAATGTTAGGTTAGACCACAGTGGGGGACTTTGTAGTTAGGAT